>NW_024096572.1:3567500-3647500 GCF_016545835.1 Crotalus tigris
GGGAGAAAGAGAGAGAGAGAAAGAGAGAGAGAGAGAGAGAGAGAGAGAGAGGGAGGGAGGGAGAGAGAGAGAGAGAGGAAAGAGAGAGAGAAAGAAAGAGAGTGGGGAAAGAGGAGTGGCAGACCAAGGGCAGATAGAGAGAGAGGGAGGGAGAGAGAGAGAGACAGAGAGAGAGACCCTTTTGACATCTAAAATGAAGATAACACTGCATATATCCTTTTTTTACCTGTGTGTGTATGTAATTTTAGTCTCTTAAAGCATTCTCTTGGTGATCATTGTTTTAATAGTATGGATATTCCCAAGAGTCATATTTTTACTTTTATTTTTAGTGTGTGTGTGTGTGTGTGTGTGTGTGTGTGTGTGTGTGTGTGTGTAGTACAAATAAAATACGAACACCAGGAGAGTATAAATATAAAAAATATACTTTACTAAAAGCTGCCAAGCTTTCGTTTGGAAACTCCAAACATCATCAGGGATGATGATGTTTGGAGTTTCCAAACGAAAGCTTGGCAGCTTTTAGTAAAGTATATTTTTTATATTTATACTCTCCTGGTGTTCGTATTTTATTTGTACTATAGACATGCCCAGGAGTCGTATTTTTATGCAAATTTTCCAGCATATATATATATTATACATATATATATATATATATATATATATATATATATATATATATATATACACACACACACACACACATATATATATACATACACACACACACACACACCTATAATAAAGGTAAAAAAGGATATATGCAGTGTTATCTTCATTTTAGATATCAAAAGGGTTTTGCGGCTCCCGGTGTTTTGTTTTTGGTGGGAAACGGGTCCAAGTGGCTCTTTGAGTGTTTTGGATTGCCTACCTCTGCTCTAAAGGAACAGAACAATGACACTGGCTCACAAGTCAGAGAACTCCAGAGTACAGACCTGCATTCTCTTCCACTATAGGTTTATGAAAATTTACCTCATATTTCCCATCAAATAGATCAACATATAGTACTAGCAGTTTTTTAATTTAAAAAAAGAAAGTATTGGCAATCACACTTTATCTATGCCCAATAATGAAAACTATTTTAAAACTCATTATTTTAATGAGCTGTTTTTGTTGCATCTGATTTATAGAAGCCCTCCTTGACTTGCCTGTTAAATACTATAGAATGTCATCCTTTGGGAACTGTGTTTGGCCCCTGTTAAAAACTGTAAAAAAAAGGATCTCTTTCACCAGGTTCTTAACTGTTAATTGATTTTAACTTTACATTGAAATTATGCCTTTCACTTTTAATACTCTGATTTAGCTTCTAATTAGCTGCCTATTCACTAGAGTAGAGAGCTAGGGTTTAGATCAAATAAAACAAATAAGGAAAATGCCATTCAAAGAAAAAAAGGTGTATTACTGGCAACTTTTGAACATTCCAATTTTTCTTTGCTTTCCTTATTGTAAAATTCTTTTAAAAGAAGAAAGAAAAACCATCACTAGGGAGGACTCAATGCAAAATCCTGCAGAGGGAAAAGCAAGCAAATATTCTCTGGATTGGGAAGCAGAAATGTAAGTTATTGTTATCCACTTCAATGGGCAATTAGATGATCATCAGAATATGTTCGCCCTAACTGTAATCTGGTGTCTGCAATTGCAGAGGGCTGGAATGAAGGATTATGCTATCTGAAAGTCGTAGGAGTTTTCCCATCAAACTCATATAAATATAATATTTGATCTCATAAGCACATAGAGAACCTTCCGAGCTACAAAAGTGCATTTTCACTACATTAATATATGCCCCTTGGTACAATAAACAAATGGTTAGAACGTTAAACTGAACTAATTTTATGATATTGTAAACATAACAGACACTTACTCATGGTCTAAAAGCTGAAACAGACTTTCTGAGAAGTGACCTTGACTTGTTGAATCAAAACTTTATTATCTTTATCTCAGTAATACTTGAATCTAGTTTTTATTCCCCTGAAAAAGACAGCTTATACAAACAAAATCTTTCTCTGGAGTGTTTAGTATTTTGACCATCTGTGGGTGATAGATCCACAAAGAAAAACTTGGTTAAAAAAAAAAAAAACTGCTAACATAAAAAAAAGACAAAACTCCAGTACTGGGATTATAAGCACAGAAACCATTAGAACTCTTGCCCTTCCCTCCAAAAAGCCTTATTTGATTTGGAATTTATTTTTCTGTGCAACAAACTCAGAATTTCTATATTTAGTAAATGTACAGGTCACCCATCTTATGACACTGGATCATTCACAATTACAAAAATAAAATAAAATAAAATAGCAATTATATACCGCTGCATAGGGCTTTACAGCACTCTCACCTAGCCATTTACAGAGTCAGCCTATTGCCCCCCAACAATCTGGATCCTCGTTTTATCAATCTCGGAAGGATGAAAGGCTGAGTCAACCTTGAGTCACTGAGGATCGAAATCCCGGCTGTGGGCAGAGTTATTTTGCAATACTGCATTCTAACCATTGTGCCACCAGGGCTCTAAAATAAAATAAATAAATACACAAAATAAATCCTAAATAAAATAAAAACAATAATTACAGTTAAAAAAATAAGAGCAATAACATAAAAATAACTGTTGAGAAGACCCATCACCACTCAAAGAAGCTATGTCACAGGCTTACTCCATGCTATCACAGTCTCAGGATTAATGGCGAAACCAGGTTTTTAATGCCTTGTTTTCACAGGGCAGAGTTAGGGCAAATCTACTTTTTGAAGGGATAATGTTCCAGAGGGCAGGTGCAATGGTAGAAGGGGCTGTGTTCCTGGGTTCAGACAGATGACATTCTCTTGTAGACAGGATCCAGCACACACCTCTCTTGCCAGATCTAACAGGATGGGTAGGCATCATTTAATTAAAATCACATTCTTAATTTTGGGGGGGGGCATACTTGAATTTGCTTGTCAGTGTTTGCCAAAATCTTTTTATCCTAGACTTTTACCACTTTAGACCACAACTTGTTCTTTGTCTTCCCCTTTACCTTCAACCTATCCCATTTTATACTTTCAATCTTGATGCCCTACATTAGTTTTCTGGCTGCTCAAGTTCAAACTTTTTGCAGTATTGAGTTATTTCTTCTTTTCATAAGACCCTTAATTTTATTTATTTTGGTTTTTTTATTAGTGGCATGCTGGCTTCACTATTTTATTTTCATATATCATTCTCAGTTTCCTCCTGGATTGATTATTCTTGTTTCTACTTTTCTAATTTGTGTGTGTGTTGGACAATTACATTTGACCACCTTCACTTGAATTTATAAGACTCTATTCTTTACTAATCTATATTGTGGATAAAGTAGATATAAGCCTTCTTCCATTTTTACATAACTCTACTATATGGTTAGAAACCTAAAAGGAGTTGTATTTCACAAGTTGGACTGATGGAAGTTTAGATGCAGCTGAATTCTGTCAAACAATAATAGTTAAAATCAAACTTTGTCTAGGTTTACTTGCTGCAATTTGATTGTACAGGAATTTTCCCTATCAGTTTACTGTTTTCTAATAAATTGTAGTAAGAGTTATATTGTTCTTAATGGTACATACTGCAATCTTTACAAGACATGTGATGCATATTTGCATTTTCTCTGTAATTGTTGCATGACTTACTATCTGCCTATGTGTATTCATCCTTTTACATTTCTCTTCCCTAAAATTTAATTGTTTATATTATTTTTATTGAAGCATGTTCAACCTTAAAACAGGGTTTATACTCTTTTTCCCGTTCTGAATGTTTATGTATTGATCTAAACATATAAAATTCCATCACAAATGTGGAACTCATTTAAAAAATAAAAGATTGAGATACTCAGTTGGACAAATAGTCAGAAGTTAAATTGTATTGAGCTCAGTGGGTCTTCTTTCCAAATTGAGATTCACAAGATAGTAGTCTTAAGTTTTCAGTTAAAACTACAGTTCATAATTATGTTTTATTTTTTTGTTCATATCTTATCCCAATTGCTCACTTTGACTGAAAGAAAATTAATTAGTGAATTGTAATATTTGTAAATGCAAAATATATATAAAAATGCCTAAGTTAATATGTATATCTCACAAACTAAGCCCAACAATACCTGGAACATCCCTGAAGGCTTCTCCAAGGACAGAGACATGAAAATTCAGTTCCATCTTTTTCAATTTCATCAGCACTTTAAAGAAGCTTTCAGGATCTTTATCGTGTTCCCTTAAAATGAAACAGAACACACCTTGAGTTTTGAATTGTTTATTTACTTTATTTTTATGTCCATAATTCATACATGGTCTCCATACAAACCTTGAGATGGCCCACAACATAAATAAGACAATTATAAAATAAGTGCATTATAAAAATTGGTTAAAAATCTTACAGACCTTCAAGGTAGCAGTGAGCCAGCCTTGAAAATGGACAGGGTCTGGGCAGCTGCTATGGGTTGGTACCTTGTGCCTGAAGCTCTGTGGAACAGAATACTCTTAGCAGATGGCAGACATCTTTTTGGTTTGGTGTGGAAGGCAATTCACTAAACCTTTTATGTATTTCCATAACAGGTTCAGAATCACTCTAAATAAATAGTTTTGGAGTCTCCTCTGGAAATGCTTATGTCCCAAATTAAAACCATAATTCCAGATTCAAAATGGATTGGAATCATTCATGTCTATAAGCCAGATAATCAAGCAGCCCATCTTTCAGTGTCAAAGTGCTTTTAGGAGCAATGGCACGTTTTAAACTGGAGCAAAATGGAGATTTTTCTGGTGTTCATTGTCCAGCAAAAAAAGCATATAAAAAATAAATTATGTAATTAGGATTTAGGCATTTAGAATCCAATCTTAGCCACGCTTATTTTCAAATAAGCCCCTTGCATTTCATAAACTGGAAGTAAGCATATATAAAACTACTGCCTTTTAGTGATCATCAGAAACTAACAATCTCCCAATTCACATTTTCCACTGGATGATGTCTCCTAAGATATATCATGATACAAAATAATTTTATACACAACTGACATGTATGCAACTCTCTGAAGGCCCAGAGTGTGTTAAAGAGTTATAAATAAGCTAAGCTAAAAGCAATATTTAAAAGGTCAATCTTAATCTTCTTAAAACATTTAACAAAGGAGCTTCCTCTTATTTCAGTTGTAGAGGGGACTCAGAATGAAGAGAAGCGGAAAATGGACATTTTAATACTGCCTTATGAATGTACAATGAGAAACTTATTTTTTTCCAAGCATCAGAAAATAAAGCAGCCAAATCTCACTTTCAAGTATGTGCTTGTAATTAAAACAAGACAACATTTAGAAAATCCAACACCACATTAATAGTGACTGAGAATAGAATAGAATAGAATAGAATAGAATAGAATAGAATAGAATAGAATAGAATAGAATAGAATAGGATAGCTTTATTGGTCAAGTGTGACTAGACACACAAGGAATTTGTCTCCGGTACATAAGCTGCTGATGTACATGCAAAAATCATAATAATAAAGGATAATAATCATAATAATGATATCATAATAATAATGGCTGATGATGCCTTAGCTTTTCAGTTCTTATTATCAACTTATATAATTTGTGGATGGTCTGAATAGAAGCAAATATATTTGCACTATACACTGAGCATGTATATTCTATAATTTAAAGCCCAAAATAGGACGAAATGAGCAACTATATAAATTAGATGTATAATTAGTTCAGGGGTCCTCAAACTTTTTAAAAAGGGGGCCAGCATTGTCCCTCAGACTGTTGGGGCCCGGACTATAGTTTGAAAAAAAATAATGGTTATAACCAAAGCATTATTAGTAATAGGATGGGAGACCACCAGGATAGGCCAGAAGGAGGGGGCAAGGGGATGGTAAAAGAGCAGCAGGGCAGGACTTCCCTCAGACCCTCCCTCTCATTCCAATCTCCTCCCTCCCTCACCCCCTCCCTCCCTCCCTCCCCTTCTTTCTTCCCTGCCTCCCTCTTTCTCATTTTCATCTCTTTCCTTCCTTCCTTCTTTCCTTCCTTCCACCCTCCCTCCCTCCTTCCCTACCCCCTTCTTTCCCTGCCTCCCTCCTTCTTATCTCCTTCCTTCCTCCCTCCGTGTCCAGGAAGGGACATGGGGAGGGGGAAGAGTTGCCAGCATGGCCAGTGCCCATGCTGCCAGTGGCCATCACTTGAAAGGCCACTGTAAATTCCTGGACAAGAGCCACACAACCTTAAGAGCAGAGTGGCGGGAAAATATTTGTGATGAGGGAGGGAGAAAAACAGGCAAGAAATGCAGCTGGGGAGGAGTCACTCTCCACGAGAAATGAAGAAAGGCATCTGCCAACTCTCTCTCTGCTCGCAGTGTCCCCTCTCCCGTAACCCACAGAGCCAGGTGTGTGAAGTGGGCGAGGGCCAATTGCTGGTCACCTCCAGCTAATGATGCCTTTCTTCGTTCCTCGTGGAGGTTGACTCCTCCCCAGATGCGTTTCTTGCCTGTTTTTCACTGCAATTTGTGTGCACGCCCAGCATGGATGGCTGTCACGAAGTTATAGATCGGCTACCGGCTGACCTGTTTTATCTCCTTTGCTCTCTCCCCCCTCCCTTTTCTCTTCAGTGCAGCTCCATCTGACTCCTCTTCCCAAGGCTGCATCTTTTATCTCTCTCCCTCTCCCGCCAAAACTGCCTGCTTTTATAGCCTCCCCTGTCTCCATCCCCCTCCTCCTTTCTCTTCCGGGTGTGCTGGAAGTGCTGATCCTGGGACCTTTGTCTGGCCCCAGCAGCCCTGCAACTCCCGATGATTCTCTCAAGGCAAGTCCTGCGCTGTGCCGCTTTAGCTCATTCCCTCCCCCCTGCTATACTTATTTAGGCCAGGCAGGGACATGTACCACCTGCCATGTACCAGCATACCACAGGTTGAAAAGCCCTGCACTATACCACTGTTTGCCCGGCAAATGCATCCGGCCCACAGGCTGTAGTTTGAGGACCCCTGAAATTGTCTCTTACCTTACCAAGGCATGGAGCTGGAAAGGACCAATCAGAGTGGGTCCTCGTCTAATGACTGCAGGGAGAAGGGGGAAAGGATTTGGCTAATGAAGGCAACTGGGAGTGACAGAATTTTTATTGCTAAGGTTGTTATCACCTGATATCCTACTTTATAACCACAGTGGCCTTTGGGGACAAAACATTAAGTGATTGAAGCAGAATCTGAACTATATTCCAGTGATTTTTATCCTGCACAGAAAGGTGCTTTGTGATTTCTTTCTTAAATCACATTATTTCAATTTTTGAGCACCTACATAAAGTTTGGAAAGAACTAAACATTTTATACCAATTTTCATGCTCACGTGGAAGAAATCTTCCAAGAAAATAATAATTTATCAAATTTAATAAATTTTGAAATCAAAACTAAAATCTAAATGGTGAAAACAATATTAAAGCCATTAATATCTGGGCAGTTCCTGTAATTCAATACGTGGCAGAAAGATTTAATTGCACTCAGATGGAACTTGATAACTTGAATTGGAAGACAAGAAAACTAATGACAATGCATCACGGTTTGCATCCAAGAAGTGATATTGATTTGCTGAATTTGCCAAGTCAGAAAAAGACAGAAAATTCCTACAGATGAAACAAACTATAGAGGAAGAAAAGAATGGCCTGAATGACTACATGAAGACAAGACACGCACTTTTGGATGAAGGAAGTCAATCAAGGAAAACACTTGAAAACCACAAAGGTAAAGCCTGAATATGGAAAAGAAAAAAAATGAAAACCAATTTGTTAATTGGAAGAACAAGCCAATGCACGGTCAAAGAGCTTTTGCTTCCAAGATTTTCACACACACACACACACACACACACACACACACACACACACACAGAGAGACGGCACAGTGGCCTAGAGGTGAAGATGCTCACCTCACATTTGGGAGCTTGAGAGTTCAATCCTAGGCAGTAACAGATTGTTCTCTAATAGGGTGCAAAAAAAAACAAAAAAATCTGCTGCGAACTCTATGTCAGGAAGCCTGTTCTCCAAAGCACTTGAAGATAGAACAAGAAGCAATGGATGGAAACTAATAAAGGAAATAACCAACCTAGAAATAAGGAGAAATTTCCTGAGAGTGAGTATAATTAATCAGTGGAACAGCTTGGCTGTGGGTGCTCCATCACTGGAGGTTTTTAAGAAAAGATTGGACAACCATTTGTCTGACATGGTTATTGGGTCTCCTGCTTGAGCAGGGTGTTTGATTAGAAGACCTCCAATGTACATTCCAATTCTGTTATTCTATTAATACTTGAATAATATAGATGGAAAATAAGATTAAAAACCCATACCGTGTTCATTAAGATCAGGAGTGTTAAAGCAAGACACTGAAGGTTTTACTTTACTGGCTCAAGAACAAGTTAACTAATTGCATGAAGGCAAAAATTCAGCATCTAATAAACAATTGCAAATTCTGCCTTGTGGTGAAAAGAATGAAGCAACTGACGATTTCATCAGTGGCTACAGCAAAAGTTTGCAAACTGACCTCAAGCAACGTCTTGACTAAGTTGCCAGAATTATTCAATAATTCATCAGAGGTTTGGATCTGAATGCAGTAAAAACCACCGGGACCATCAAGTTGAAAAGGATTTTAGAAAATGAGCGGGTTAAATTTTTCTGAGACTTTAAGATCCAAACAGACAGGCAACTTGTTCATATCATGCCTAATACAACAGTTACCAAAATGAAGAAAGTCTAATTCGTTGTTGTTGCTATTCTGGATGATGCTAGGATTGAGGAAAAACAATTGCAAAAAAAATTATGAAATACTGGAAGTTGCAGATCAAGTTAGAACTGAAGAAGTTTCTTGATGAGAAGTAAACATTTAAAAAAAAAAACCAAGAAACTCCAGTTGCCTTTTGGAAAAAAACACCTTTGGAATAATCTGATGTTGAATGCTTATGGGGAAAAAAATCTGATATCGTAACAATATCAGCTCATGTAGCAATCATGACAGGGAGCAATACCTAAAGGATATTGGAAATGTTGAATTTACCAGACCCTAACCCTAATATTACAAACAAACCCATCCTGCTTGGAACTGTCTATATTCTTAGATACTACCTTTGTAATTCTTAAGTCTTTGATTAGGGCTTGAATTATTAAGTTCCACAGGTCTCAGATTGTGAATCTAACCATAGATTGCCCCACACATAATAATTTACTAAATTTTGTTTGTTTGCTGCCCAATTCTTAAAGACTCTGGGTGATTTACAAAGACATAATAAAATCAGTAAAAGGTAAAATTTGTAAAGCAATGCAAAAAAGTGGTTGCTATTTATGGACCAGAATTGGTGATGTCCAAGAGTAGAAAACATAAGGTTTAATCAGTAACCGAGCGTGCTTACTGCAATTCTGTGCGGTATGTTTTCAAGTAACTTTCAAATGTAGTTAAGTATGAATACAGGTGGCCTTTGTTATATGTGAGGGTTTTGTTCCAGCACAACAACTGCAACTAATGAAACCACAGATAACAAGATCTTGGAGAGGGGGAGAAACATACTTCATGCATACTTAAAATCCTATTTGCCATTTTGTCCCTTGAATAAAATACTTACAAAACGCTACCTATGTTTTCCTTGAAACAGAACTGTGCATCAAAAAAAAAAAAAAAAAAAATGCAAACACACTTAACCCTTACTGCAGAAAATGAGGTCAGTATCCACCAACCATGTGAGACTATAGGTAACAGAACCACAGATAATAAAAGTCACTGATTTTATTAGATTAAACCTTCTTTTCTACACGGATGCACTTTTCTGTTTATCAGAATAAAAAAAAAGTGCTATACTATTTTCAACTCTCTGCAGGTTTATTTTAACCTTCCTCAAAATAGAGAAGTTCAGAGATATGGATGTTGGGAAAGGGTGACTGGAAAATAATTAGTTTACACTGATTTAGAAATGACTAGGAAAAAAGGTCAAATTCTTGTATTCCATTCAGGAAAAAGTCTACGGAGATTCTCAGTCGTTAAGGTCACGGTTGTCCAAAAGGTGCTTTTTCAAGAGGCAACTGGACTCTGTTTGTTTTTCCTTGAAGACGTTTCACTTCTCATCCAAGAAGCTTCTTCAGTTCTGAGAAGGAAAATGTCTTCAAGGAAAAACAAAGAAACCCCAGTTGCCTCTAGAAAAAGCACCTTTGGGACATTCAGGAAAAAGCTTTAAACAGTTAAAAAAAAAAAAAATCCCCATGAATATTCCTGAGGCCAGCAGAGTTTGCATCATAACATAGAAACTAGAGCCAGATACACTGTTGGAATAACACTAAATATATACAAATTAAGGAAGAAGAACCTGAGGAAAGAGTACCCCATCTCAAGTCTGGGGTTTCTCTTAACATAAGGCTTTAAAATATTAGATCTTACCTTACTTGGGATAATAAAGAAATACTTTTTCAGATTAGACAGGAACTCTTATTAATTGTTTATTCTGACTGATGAGTCTTATCATATGGGCTGTCTCTGCTAATTAACGATTTGATTTTAGTAATGGTTTTAATGTGCTACACTTTCATAGGCAGTCCACTGAGGTGCTCAAGCTCAAACTCATGAAGATGATGTTGTTGATCAGCTAAATTGGTGGTGCATCAGCAGAATCCGTTCTTTGTCCCTGAATTTTACTCTTCGGAACAGATGTTCATATCCAATCAACTGCAGAGTAACATTTCTGGTAACAGCCACATTCACATGGAAGATCCTCACCAGTGGCACCCTCCCCACTCTTGGAATCATAGCTGCTGCAACACTTGAAAAAAAAATTGGTTAATTAGCTAATCATACCATGATGGCACAGTGCATTGCAGGCTGACTTTGCCCAATCCTGATTCAGCCTTCCATCCTTCCGAGGTCAGTATAATGAGGACCCAGATTGTTGGGGGCAAGGCTGACTCTATAAACTACCCAAAAAGTACTGTAAAGCACTAGGGAGTGGCATATAAGCCTAAGTGCTATTGCTATTGTACTGCTATACATTAAAGTGAGGGAGAGAGTTGGAGATAAGGAAGAAAAAAGTGAAGTACACATAAGGACACACACACACACACACACACACACACACACAGAGAGAGAGAGAGAGAGAGAGAGAGAGACTTCAGAGAACATCTATAACAACTTTGCTAAGAACATCAGGAAGAGTATAATAGGCATTTCATTAGATTCAAGACAGATCATACTTGCTTTCAGGAAATATATCAGTGGTGGCGAACCTATGGTACGGGTGCCAGAGGTGGCACTCAGAGCCCTCTCTGTGGGCACCCGCGCCGTCACCCCAGTCCTAGGCCTTCAGCTGGGTTTTATAAAACCTTTTCACTTTAGGCCTCCACCACCGTGTACAAAAAAAAAAAATTCAATCAATCAGTCAATTTCAACTTCTCGCAGGAAAAAAAAGATCTTGTAAAGTTGGAATTGATTGATTGAACTTTTTAGTCCCACCCAGTCTGCCGTTACCACCGCAGCCACGCCCACCCAATGGGCCACAACCACCTGGCACCCGACGATGCATAAGTGGGTTTTGGGTTGCAGTTTGGGCACTCGGTCTCTAAAAGGTTCGCCATCACTGAAATATATCATAGTTTTCAGGCAAAAATGTTTTAGGAAGGAAGGAAATTTAAAGAATATAATTATTCTGTATCAGAACAAAAAATGCTGGAAAGTAAATTTAACAGAGTTTCATTTTGCCACTTGCCAGATAATTGAATAAAACATATGGCATATATAGTATATGTAATATCTCCTAAAACTATACACAATAAAAATGTATTATATTGCTAAACTTTTTGAAAACTTTTCTGAGAACAAGATAGTTACCATCCCAAACATATATTTAGCTATTCAAATTTAGAATTTCTGAAGGTCAGATACTGTAAGTACGTAACTGCTTAACAGACAGAATTAGAATGATACCCCTGAACATCTCCAAGCTCTGTTGAGCTTATACAGTATGCTGTTCCTTAGGTGAGGTATTAGCAAAGCTTATTTATTTTCATTTCCATGGCTTTTATTTTCTCGTTCCCTTGTGATAAAGCTGATTTCTATGATGATTCCCTTCTTAATTTTAATATCCTCTTTTACTCATCATATAGACATAAGAATTTTCCTGAAAATAATGAAACTCTTCCAAAGGAAATGAAGACAACCAGGAGAGGGAGGGAAGCAGCAAATGCTTACTTTTCAATTAATTGATCCTCTGTCATATGCACATATGAAATATTTTTTCCATGCAAGGAAAATAAGGTTAATTAACATAAAAACCCTTCACTCGTGGAGGTGTTGAATTTTGTATTTTATTCATGCTACTGTAAGTGCCTTGATTTCCCAGTAATGACCTAGTTCTCCTAATGAGTAACATTAACCCCTGGCTGTAGCTGTCCAGGACTTAATTGTCAAGTGAAGCTGAAATAAGGAGAGTTTGCCGATCAGCAGGTATGTGGTATATTAACTCATGTCATTTCAGAGCCTAATAAATAAATCTGTTGCTACGGCAACAGGAACATCAGCTATATCACTTCCCCCCCCCCCTAAGCTTTACAAAAGTAACTGTCTTTCACACCAAGCTTTTAAAAAGGAAATTAACTATATGTAACCATAATTAGAAGAAACATCATTTCTCATCCCAGGAATATATCTACATTAATGAGAAAAGACACTGCAAAAAGAGGGAAATATATTTTTTTTACAATGGTCAGGGGAAGTGAAGGAATGCAGTGTTAAGATCCTCACTTTCTTCAAATAAGAACAGATTAGGAAACGGTGCAGCACTTCAGATGTGGTGTTCCAGGCACACTGAATAGTAATCATACTTACTACCCTACTAACACAAAGTAGTAGCCTCTCCAACCCATCCTAAAGGTTGCCCAGAAGCCTCCACAACGTATAATGGGAATTATAATCCAGTGCATATAAAGAAGACTGAGGAACTGCTGTGCCACCTGATCTGAAACTGAAGAACATTGGCAGTCCAAGAAAGTTCATATACAACTGCAGCAAAATGATAATTTAACAACTATAAACTAGGTCAAAATCTGTAATATTAGTAAGAGAGCTGATGTAGGAGAAGGAGTGCAGAACCTCGAGGTGGAATTAAAAGAGGGATCAGCCTAGAATCCCTACATGGCCACAAGTGAACAAAGTCCAACCCCTCTTGAATTCTGTTGATCCTTATCTAAATCCAAACAGGTGCTAACTGTTAGTTGAGAAGATTCTTGTGCATAGGCATGATTAGCAATAAATCAGTTTAATTGGATCTTCCCATGTGGGTCTGGTCTTTTGTGCTTGACAACTGAAAGATTAGAAGAGAACATCTTCCTGTGCAAGGCAATTATTGCATCTAAATGTCTATGGAGGTTCTCAGTCATCCAGGTCATAGTTATTCCAAAGATGCTTTTCCAACTGGACTTTCTTATTTTTCTTTGAAGACGTTTCACTTCTCATAGAAGAAGCTTCCTCAGCTCTGACTGGATAGTGGGGAATGAAAGG
Source organism: Crotalus tigris (assembly GCF_016545835.1). Taxonomy (NCBI): domain Eukaryota; kingdom Metazoa; phylum Chordata; class Lepidosauria; order Squamata; family Viperidae; genus Crotalus; species Crotalus tigris. The sequence goes on from NW_024096572.1 coordinate 3,580,968, forward strand.
ATGTGGAGCCTTCTTGGAACTGTTGAAAGGACTCTGTTGTAGACCGGAGATAGATGATGTCGTATTTCCCCCCCCCCTCTGTTGAGAGAAGGCTGTTCAATTTTGACATAATGGCCTCTTTGACCCCTCTTTCAAACCAGAGGTCCTCTCTGTCCTCTGTCCTATCTCCAGTCTACAACACAGTGCTTTCAATAGTTCCAAGAAGGCTCCACACCCATTTGCACTATTCAGGTGACCCTGAAGACACAGATAAGCCTCCAGGTAGCTTTAATGACTTGCTAAAAGAATGCAAATGAATAGCTGTCTGCAAGGAATATGAAGTCTTTCATTCCCCACCATCCAGTTAAGAGCTGAAGAAGCTTCTTGGCTGAGAAGCAAAACATCTTCAAAGGAAAAACAAGACAACCCAGTTGCCTCATAAAAAAAGGCATCTTTGGGATATTGCACCTAAAGTCTTCCTACACTAACACGGTTGTCACAATCTCCCAAACCAATCCAGTACTTTAAAAGCATCATTTCATAACATACAACTTGAATTATAAAATCCTCTTTCTGTGAAGGAACAGCAGGAACAGTTCCTCAACTATGAGCAAACTAAGGCCAATAGACAATGAAAGAAATGCCTACTTCTCACATCCTTTACAAAGATTTAAGGCCAGTGTAGAGTATCACATTAAGTGAAGGAGAGATCAAAAGAATTTAATTTGAGGCATCAAAATCAGGTAATTTATTCTTTCCTACATTTGAACTAAAGATGATATCTTTGGTGGTAAAAGAGTGAGCATAGCACTCAGATTCCTCATTCCCTTTTACACAAAGGTAGAATAGCAAAAAAAAAAAAAAAAAAAAAAGTATTTATTACTGGAAAAGGAAAAAGCCAAGTGGTGATAATTGCCAAAGGACATAAGTGGTTGAAATTAAAAGTTAAAACTTTCACTAGAGGCAATAATGTCCCTTCTTATCACATTATTAACCACTTCCACAATGTGTCTGAGGAGCAGAATGGTGAAGGATTGCCTGAAGCGCTGTAGAAAAGGCATGATGCGGTAGAGGTGATTAAGATCAGAAAGAAAAATTAGGATGAATCAAAAGAAAAGAAATTGGTATTTATTTATTGGCCACTTCTCCTTTGAAAACATAAATAAAGCCAGAATTGCAATGGCTTTAGATTTTTTTTAAAAAAATGGATGTATTTTCAAAGCAGCAATAGACAATCCCTCCATGCCTTATGCAAATGGGATGTGATAGAAGGTGTATACAGTCTTTATATTCTGAGAATATACGTTCGTTCCTTTACAGTAGATGCAGTATGAATAGAGATGAAACGAGAGAAACAATGTACCAATGGAAACTACTATGGAAAACTTTGATGTGGCCTCTAGGTTTCACTATAAATAAAGAAGTATACTAAAATGAAATAACAGACTCGTCCATATAGGTGGTATGTGCCTTCTTTAATCTTTGGTCCTCTACCAGAGTCTTCGGAGTTTGAGGTTCTGCACAGCAACTTAGCTGCTCCTGAGAGAGCACTGCACTCTTCTGAGCAGAGAGCTCTGATGTTCTTCCCAGGATCTATCAGAGCCATTTCTCCCAGTGTAGGAATCAAACTGATGAATATTCCTACCACCACTGGGATTATTTTGGTCTTTACTATCCACATCCTCTCTAGTTCCTCCTTCAGCCCCTGGTACTTCTCCATTTTCTCATACTCCTTCCTGATTTTGATGTCACTTGGCACCACTGCATCTATTGTCTTTTCTACTACTACCATAGTGTCTGGTTGATTGGCCAATATCTGCCTGTCCATCTGGATCTGGAAGTGCCACAAGATCTTAGCCTGATTATTTTCCAGATCTTCTGTGGAATCTCCCATCTGGACTTGGAAAGGTCTAATCCACATGCTGTGCATATGTTCCTATACACAGTGCCAATTACTTGGTTATGCAATTCAATGTCTGTTGTTTCTGTCTCCATCTTACACCCCGACACTGTGTTGGGCTGTCATTGAGACCATGCAAAGTCTGCACCTTGGACCCTGTTTAATGTGGTAGACCTCTGCTTCTATGGATCTGGTGGTTAGTGCCTGTTTTTGTGCTGTTATGATAAATGTATCAGTGCTGACCAGCCCTTTCCAGCCATCTCCTTTCTCTCTCTTCCACCATCATCCACTAAATTTTCCTTAATTCACATAATCAAGGAAAGCTAATTGGATCCAGGCAGCAGCCATTCCAGAATCAAAATAGAGCTGAGAAGGGATCTTGGAGGTCTTTTAGTCCAACCTCCTATACTACTTCAGACAAGTGACTGTCCAGGCTCTTCTTAAAAACTTCCAGTGGTGAAGCAGCCACAACATCTGGTGCCAAACTGCTCCACTGGTTAATTGTCCTCACTGTTCAGAAGTTTCTCCTTAATTCCAGGTTGCTTCTCTCCTTGATTAGTTTCCACCCATTGTTTTTTGTCCTGCCTTCTGGTGCTTTGGAAGATAAGTTGACCCCCTCCTCTTTGTGGCAACCTCTCAAATACTGGAACACTGCTATCATGTCCCCCCTAAGCCTTCTTTTCTCTAGACTAGCTGAACCCAAATCCTGCAACCGTTCTTCATATGTTTACGTCTCCAGGCCTTTAATCATCTTAGTTGCTCTTCTTTTCACTTTTTCCAAAGTCTCACCATATTTTTTGTAATGTGGTGACCAAAAACTGGATTCAGTATTGCAGGTGAGGCCTTACTCAGGCTTTATAAAGTGGTACTAATACTTCACATGATTTTGATTCTATTTCTCTGTTTGTACAACTAAGGATTGTATTAGCTTTTTTGGCTGCTGCCATACACTGCTGGCTCATATTTAAGTGATCGTCCACTAGGACTCCCTTTCACAGTTACTGTTTTTGAGCCAGGTTTTGCCTATTCCATCATCTAAGTCATTTATGAAGATATTGAAGAGTACTGGGCCTAAGACGGAACCTTGTGGTGCCCCGTGTAGATGAAGTAACATTAAGGACATTGAGTACAGTTTGTCATCCAGTTACAAATCTGATGGTGATGTTGTCTATCTTACATTTTTCGAGCTTACCAAGATGTAGGTTGTGGTCTACCATGTTTCCCTGAAGACTGGGTGTTATATTAATTTTTGCTCCTAAAGATGCATTAGGGCTTATTTTCTCATTATGTCTTATTTTGAGTAAAATACGGTACTAAATGGCTCTGTCTGGCTGACAATCTTAACTGGGGCTTATTTTTGGGGTGGGGCTTATATTACGAGCATCCTGAAAAAATCATGCTAGGGCTTATTTTCTAATTGGGTTTTATTTTTGGGGAAATAGGGTACTTTGTCGCATGTCTTGCTAAAATCTAAGTATAATGTCCACAGCATTTCACTGGTCTACTAATTTAGTCACTTTGTGAGAGATTGGTTTGGCACAATCTATTTTAACAAACCCATGCTGGCTTTTAGTTATAACTTTATTTGTTTCTAGATGTTTGCAGATCTGTATTTTGATTATCTTTTCCAGTATCTTCCCAGGTATTGATGTTAGGCTGATTGGTCTGTAGTTTCCTGAGTCTTTTCCCCCCCCCCTTTTTTTTGAAGATGGAAACCACATCAGCTCTTTCCAACCACATCAGAAATTTCCCAGTGCTCCAGGATTTTTGAAAGGTATGGTACAATGGTTCTGAGATAACATCTGCCAGTTCCTTCAGAATTCTGGGATGTAATCCATCAAGTCCCAGTGATTTATATTTGTCAAGGTCCTCTTAAGTGGATCTACTATTTCCTTGACTTTTTTCTTATTATTTTTATATGTTGAAAGAAACTTTTTTAAAAATTATTTTTGACTTTTGTTGCAAGTCTTTGTTCATTCTGAGCCTTTGCTTTCCTGAGTACATCTTTGTAGATTCGGGTTATCAGATGATGTTCTGCCTTAGTTATATGTCCCTCTTTCCATTTTTTATATTTGTCCTTTTTGTCTTTCAGTTTATCAGAGAGATCTTTCTGCAATCATGCTAGTTTCTTCTTGAATTTCTTGTTTTTCTTTTTTCTCTGTAATTCCTGCCAACTCAATTGTTCTGTTAAAACATCCAGATTTGTAAAGCCCTATTCATCAAACTATAATTTCCATTTTCTTATTAAGACTTTCCATTATAACATCAAATAGAGAAATACTAGGAATAGTAGCATATAGTAATTATCAAGGACCCAACTAGTTTCATTTTGGCAATGTTGAGATCTCAGCTCCCTCCTTGCCAATAATATGGGATATGCCAGACTAGAGACTAAAGGGAAGCAATATAATTCTTAATCTTCTGAACATACTGTTCAAAGAAAATGTCTCCTACAAACATATTCCTGTTTTTAAAATATTATCTATAGGTGGGGAGGGGGAACCAGGCAAAGATACAATTAAGCATATTCCACCCTTTTATTTTTAAAGTTCCCATTTAAAAGAAGAAATTTGTGCTTAACACCGTTATATCAATATGAAGTTTTTATTACCAATTATCCACATAGCTACCTATCAGTGTACCAGACCAGATTGTAATAACTACAAAAGTGAATAGATTAATTCTGACTTTTCATCTACCATTATGGAAGTCTTTTTTTTTTATTATTTTGGCAAATCACACCCTGCAAATTAAATACAAAGATTTGGCATTTGAATAAGATGGTGAAAGAAGATGATTGTTTAGTAGTTTATCTTCTCAAACAGGATTGTCTAAAAACTATTTGGATATATGTGTCAAACTTAATCCTAGCAACAAAAGACTTCTCTATAATGCAGTGCACTTCAACTTGCTTGTGACATCTTAAACATTTGCTAACATGGTCTGACAAAAGGAAAATCATTATCTCAAATAAGTTAAGATATTGTTTATTATCCTTTCCTCCATTACCTAGGAAGCCTGTACTTTCATTTGACTCTTTTCTATAAACATATTAAGTCTTTGCCCATAATCCTGATTTCAGTTAATTTATGATGTTGGAATATTGCTCTAACAGGACAAAGTTCTGTATATTTCATCATCACACACATATTTCTCTACTGTGATTTAACCTGCCTCCCTTTCTTGCCCACACCATATCTATATGAATCTCGATGTAATAGTGTCAAGTTCTGTTTCTTCACAATTGTTAAGAATAAAAGTACAGCTTTTTCCCTGAGTTATGTGAGCATGTATGCGTAAAGTATTACTGACATCCAAGAGTAAAAGAGTTAGATTCTGATACAAGAAAAATGTCTGCCCCAAGTTACTTATGAGATTTTTGGTAGTCTTGAAGAATTCATTAACTCTCATCCTTAGATGCCATCTATAAAACTGCATACACAGATTTGGGGTTCTTGTTCTGTCTAATAATATTTTTTAAACAGAAGAAAGTTATATATACACAAACAAACACACACGATGACTATATACAGTCTATTATTTATTTTATGACATTTTACCATCCATGTGACCAGCTGTAATGTATAATATGCTGTATACCAATCTTTGTTTTCAGAAAGAAAATATCACCCTATAATACAGAATGTAAACTTGAAGGATTCTTTTTAAAATCTTTTTTTAAAAAAATCACATGAAGAAATTAATGCATCCTAATTCTGCAGATACAAATCAATAGATGAACTGAAATTCAATTTAATTTAAAGATTTGCATTTTACTGCATTTTGCAGTGCAGTATAAAATGAATAAATACAAATGCATATGAAATATGAAAATAATAAAAATGTAATACAGTTGTGAAAATTGCTTGCAAACATGGCTCTGACTGACTATGTATACATCAGGAAAAATACCTATGAATTTTTGTGCAAGCCTCTCTTTAATACATTGTCAAAGTTATGCAGAATCATGACAAAATACATTTCAACTGCAGAAATGAAAAAGAGAAACTGGAATTGACAGATTCATTCATTCCTTTTACCAATAGCGCTTTAAGGGTTAGCATGTCAAGGTATTAGTGTTGCATAAGCATAACTGAAATTGGATCATAGATCAAGAGGACTTACAACTCCTAGAATTCCCAAGGCATACATCTGGGAATTCTGAAAGTGGGTCTCAAACACAGTAACTGCAACAGGAGCAGGAAGGAATCTGTAATATTTGATTGTATAGTCACAATCTCAGAAACCTAGCTGATGTTGTATCACAGCTAACTACTGTTGTACTTCAGCTTGCCTTTGGCTAAGGCCTACTATGATGTACAGTAGCATTGATTGAGGGTAGCTTCTTTATGTAGTAAAAGCCGAAGGATGGGGAATGGTGCAGAATCGGAGGAAAGTTCTGGTTATTTTGCAGCTTGCATTGCATCCCTGTACCAAGATGCAACTACGAATATTGCCTGGATGCAAATGTTGAAGCATAATTCAGTTGCAGCCTAAATGACATCTGCATGTGAAATGGGGATGCAATGTCCTGTCCTTCACCTCAAGCAGCCAAATTAGCTTGGGCTGGCTTGGCTTGGTCTCAACAGTGAAGCAAAGCCACAAGTCACAGCGTTGCTCTGGCAGATGAAAAAAGGTTTTGATTCTCCACAGACTCTTGCTGGCACAAGAGGCCAAAGGATCAGGCCATTCATTTCCAACAAAACAAGGTGAGAAACATTTGGAGATTCTGGTGCGGAACATCACAATGAGGTATTGTTTTATTGTAAGAGAGAAAAGACGTAGGTGAGGTGAAATCTCGGAATACTGAATAAAAATAAATAAATATAAATAAATATATATATTACTCGCTTTTCAGTTTTCAAGTCGTACTAGTATTCTTGTGCAGGGAAATGGCTGCAGTGAGAAAGTCTAGAATCTTGAAAGAGTGGCAGCATACTTTGACAATACTTTTACTCAGCTCCTCCACATCCTCCTTATTACATCAATTACCAAAACCTGGTGTTTGTTTAATGAGATCATTCCAGGACCTCAGAAGGGAATATTTCAATTTGCTAATGCCTGAATAAGGCGCAGAAAATTGTTAGCTGCTAATGCGGTGAATGATGTATGTGTGTGTATGTGTGTGTGTGTGTGCATTTCATTCCAATAGCATAGCCTATTGTATTTACCTGTGCGATGCAGGTTCTCCGCTGGCATTATTTTCCCATGACTAACAGGTTGAACTAAATTTTTTTTTAATTTACTATTTCATATTTATCATTTTTAAAAAGAGAGAGAGAGAAAGAGAGAGAGAGGGAAGGGGTAATTGCATTTTTATGAGCATATTTACATAAATCATTTTGCTGGAATATCCCAACACTAAATGCTGAGAATCGAAGCCTTCCAACCATTTGCATACGTGCTTCTTTTCTGACATGGAAATACTGGCATTTTGGATTTTCATTGCAAAGCCTGGCTGCGCTGGAACTCTAATGGGCTTAGAACAGTAAATTTTGAGGAAACTGATTGCTACCCCCATAGCTAGTCAATGTCTGCCTAGACCCAGTGGCATTTGAAAAAAAAAGTGTTTTACCATAAAATTATCTCAGCAGAGTCCATTCCGCAAGATAACATCATCACCATCACCATCACCATCAGGACTCCACGCAGGACCCAACAGCTCTGGCACAATATTGCCAGTCATTTATCTGTTGTCAGCACAGGTTACACACTGTAATCCTTGACTGCCTCGGAATTAGAATGTCTTTGATGTCCCCACAAGAGTTTTTTGCCTGAAGGCTTTACCAATGCTCAGCCGCTCAGTGTTTATTCCTCGTAATCTTCCTCTCATCTCCAGGCTAGCAGTGACAGATGGTTATGGGCACACAATAGTATTAAGAGTTTGATATTTTTTTTTCCTTCCTTTTTTTATGCTGTGCTCTCTGTACAACAAATAGCTATCAGACGCGGACCAGAGAGCTGACATGGCTCGCTTAGGTAATGGCAAACAAACAGCCCCGGTTGATGCTTTCTGTCATTTTCCCGGCTCACCCTGCTTGTTTTCATTGTATACCCTCAAAGGTAAACTATATTAACCTTATAGACGGTTATTAAAAAGATATATCTATATGAGCATAACGTGCCTTTCCCCCCCTCTCTTTTCTCCTCACTCTTTTGATTATGAAAGTAATACTGCTGACATATTGAACAAATATCGAATGTCAACATAAATTTTTAGTATGTGATAATATTCCCCTTCATATAGCTGTGTGTCAGGCGGGAACCCTGGATGATGCATAGCAGTAAATAACCCAAACAAAATTAGTTCTCTTGTCAGCTTCTACCTTGTATGTCCCCAGGCATCAGTAAAATTGACTGCACACTAGATTTTCAAAATTAGCCCTAATGTTAGCTGTGTGTCTGGCAACCTCCAAGTTTCCAATGTTCTACTATATTACCCGTAAGGGTGAATGTGTTACTTTTATATTTTGGCATTTGATCTTGCTGATGTGGCTTCTCCTCTTCTCCAAATTAAAAATAATTTAGCTCAAACAATAAGGATGCATGCAAATAGAAGCCTGCATCTCTTTAAGCAACTAACTTTAGGCAACAAAATTAAATTAAACAAAACAAGGACCTAAAAATACACAGAAAGAAAAGGAATTATTTCACTGAATATTGCTCATTTCATTAATTTAGCTTTGTGCTCCTTTATACAATAGGCATAATAATTAAGGAGTATGTTTTCTTTTTCACTTACCCTGCAATTTATTTATTTTTAATAATACCTAGGGGGAAAAAAAAACAATCCCCCCCCCCAAAAGGAAACCTCACAATCTATAAAAGTTTCAGCATGTATCTTAATATAGCCGTTTGTCACAAGGAAAAAAATTCAACCAACTAGCATCCCCTGCTATTAGATTTATGAACTTCAAGTTCCTAATCACTAATGGAATGGCAATCAATACATGTCACAAGCATACCACACTGTAAAACAGCCTATGAGAATGCAGCATATATATTTTTTTGGCGCTGACGGCAATTAAATTTGACTAAAAATAAATGTAGCTCCCCGAGAAACATCATGTGAGAAGTGTGAAGTTGATTAAACAAATCCAAAGACGGATTCCACATCGACTTCCAATCCCTAAATTTTTATGTTCAGACATTTGGAGTCAAAGATGAAAATCCCTTTAGGTACCAGATGCTGCAGATCATCTGGGAGAGCTTCTGGAGTTTTAATGTGTTGGAAGTCAAATCCTCCACAAAGGCGATTTGCCTGGTCGGTGTGGTGCTCTTATGGCTTCACCTGCAAACCGTTGCTCTCAGAAAAATCTGACCTACTGATCGACCCAGCATCTCAAAAATAAACACAGTATAATCTGTGGATGAAGTGAACTCTAATCAGGCCACATGCAGATTAAGCGAACTGTGAGGGGAAAAAAAATATACTAGATTAAAATGTTGGTGCCCAATACCGGAAGATTATCGGGACATTTTACCTCTTTAAATCCTAATTTATGATAGGAGTCAAGCTAAAGTTTATCTATTTGTAAGTGATTACGTGGGAGGGTAGATTTACTTCAGTTTAGAAAAGATTTGGTGATCAGGTCAACAGCTTGAAAAGCATCGGCTTTCTTAGAGCCTATTCCATTCCCTCTAAGCCTACATATAAGCATATGCTGATTTCTAAAAAAAAAGAAGAAGAAATTGCAGGAAAGATAGATTTTAAACTGAAGATGCAAATAGCATAGTATGGTCTTGAATATTAACACCTAGTCAGTCACATTAGGATAATTAAGATTTTTTTAAAAAATAGCACTGCATATTAAACATTATTAGTGGACAGAGCTGCTTTCAGGCAGGATTTTCAGCAGTTTTCATATTTTTAATGCCATCCCATGTTTCTTGTCCACATATGGATGCTCAGTTCCTTCCATCTGTATTTTTTTTTTTAAACAATGATTTTCAAACTTCATTCTCTAACCAACATACTAAATTCTGGAGACCTTGGTGCTCTCTGATGTTGGTTGTTTGCAGACATTTTATTACCATCTAGATAACGTCATCAGTGCTATGGAGTGTGGGGTTTGCTTTCTGTTAAATAGAGTAGCTTGCCCGTGTTGGTGGGGGTGTGGTTTTCTTCTTGGAGTTCCTTGACCAGGCTATTGATTGTTCAGTTGATGGTCTGATTTGATTGTTTGTCCCTGCTGAAGAGGATGTGTTCCTTTTGTTTCCTTCTTAGTTTTTTTATTGTCTCTTTAGTATGATGTGTAAATGTAATTTATCTCTATGAGTCTAGATAAGCAATGATTAACTCCAGAAAAAACAAGCACAAAACAATACCTTACTCAAGGAACTACAAAGGAGAGAACCACATCCCCACTAACACTGGTAAGGAAAGCTACTGTAAATAACAGGGAACCAACCCCACACTCAGTAGCACTGATGATCTTTCCTAGTCAGATAAAGAAAAGCCTGCAAACAACCAATCCAGCTCGGAGAGGCCAAGGACTCCACAGTTCAACCCTGACCTATGGATATTCTCTTCTATTAGTACAGACATGTCAAACACAAGGCCCGGGGGCCAGATGCGGCCTGCGTAGTGGTTTCATGTGGCCCGCAAAGCCTTCCTGGAAACAGTGAGGGAATGGCCCCCTTTGCCTTGGCCCTGGCTCAGGCCAGCTGGGAGCCAATGTACAATTTTGTGGTGGCCATCTATGCTGAAACGCATTCAGTCTTAGCTCCATAAGCCCCCCCCCATGGCCTGAGAGGAACAATGAGGCTCCTCCCGTGGACCATGCCATGGCACTTTCCCGGGTCCCACCCCCTTCTGCCAGAGACTCTCAGATCTGTCCCACTCCTGCCCAGGCCCCCACAGGCACCCTTGACGCCAATGATGTAGAGCTGGCCACACCCACCCAGTAGGCCACACCCACTCCATCCATGCCCACCCAGGCTGCACCCACCCTGGCCACACCCACCCAGCTCCCTGAGGGCAACCGCAATGCTGATGCGGCCCTCAATGAAATTGAGTTTGACACCCCTGTATTAGTATGAATATTAAAAGAAAAGAAAAGAAAATTCTAAAAGGTTTATCACCAGACCAAAATAGCACGGTTTCCAAATTCAAATTCTATTCAACATAATATCTCAGTGTGGATGTTACACTCACCATCTGTGAGGCCAAACAATGTGCAAAGGCCTCTGCTGATGTTTCAAGCTGCCCAAACTGTGATCAAGAGGAGTGGCATGTTCGCTCTCTTCTTCTTGACAAAGGTGCTGTTTCTCTGGCCAGGAGCAACAAAATCCAGACTCCACTTTTTGGTGTCCAGGTGTTTGGTCTAAATTGTGGACATTGATGATATTTGCAGCTTCACGCTTCTGTTCTTGAAAAGGCATCTCAAAAAGCAAAGATGTAGCTCCAATTCCTTTAGCATCCAGGGCTTCTGCAGTGTGGGGCAGTGTGTTTTTTAGTATAAACCTGTTACAAATAAATAAGTAAAATTATCCTTCTTGCAAAAGCCATCCACTTTAAAGACAGCTCAAAACTTTTGAATACACTGGGTTTTTTTTAAAAACAACCCCAATATTATATAGGTTTATGCATCCAAATGCAAGTGTTTTGTCAGAGGGATAATAATGCAGGCAAATGGATGGACCCACCAAAATCTATCTTCAAGACAAGGATAGTTTTGAACTATTATATCATTTCAGGAACACAGCAACTAATAATACTCATTACAGATAGTTCTTGCTTACTGACGATGTGTTCAGCGATTTTTTTTAAGATATAAGGGTGCTGAAAAAGGAGACTTATAATCAGTCCTCATAGTTCTGGCCATCACACACACATACACCCCTGCAGTCACCTGATCACAATCTGAGTGCTTGGCAACTGGTTCATACTTAGTAAGGCTATATTGTCCTGTAGTCACATGACCACTCTTTGTGACCTTCCCTCCCAGCTTTCCCCAAGCAAAGGCAATAAGGAAGCCGGCAGGGAAGATCACAAGTCATCTTGAAAGTTGCTTGCACACTCCTACCCCGCCCCTGGCAGCAGCCACCCCCGCAGGCTCATCTCACTCATGCAGGCCATGGACAGACCCTTCTCCAAATAGCAGCAATCCTCTAGGCCAGGGGTAGGCAACCTTGGCTCTTTTCTGACTCGTGGACTTCAACTCCTAGAATTCCTGAGCCAGCCATGCTGAGGGGAAAGAGAGAGGTTTCCAAGCTGAGCCATGCTGGCTCAGGAATTCTGGGAGTTGAAGTCCACGAGTCATAAAAGAGCCAAGATTGCCTACCCCTGCCCTAGGCTCCCCAATGTCTCACGGGCCACTCGGACACTCTCCCTGGCCCAGCAGCTATCAACCTGGCTGCTTAACCTCCTTTTAAAAGGAAATCCCAGAAATTAAATGTGGGGCCTTTTGTATTAAAGCATATGGAATATCTTTTCAGTCTCTTTTAAACAGCCACCAGGGAAATAATGTAGTTGTGTTTCTTTCCTACGACTGAAATACTTTTATTTTTCCTCCACTTGCAAATATCTATATGGAAAACATTCCTCCCTAGGGAATGGTTTCCAAAGCGGCTTGTGATTCAAGAACGTGTATGTGAAAAGAAAGCTCTTCCATAAAATTCTTAGATTTCTGTTGTTGTAGAGTTTTTTGCCAACACCCCTCCTCCCAAAAACCAACCAGCATAGCTACTTCTTTATTGATTTTGGGTTACAAAGTTTGGGTGCAATCTTTTACCTCTTTACCCTGGTTCTTACATCCAGTTATGCAGTGCCTTACCTCATGATATTTTCCAAGATATTAGTCCTCATAAATCCATTCTGTCATACTAGAATTTTCAGTTATTAGATAAGATGTTACCAATATCTCAATGAACGCAACTAGAAAATATCTTTTCCACTGTGCAACAAGGAGTCTGCTATCTACTTGCTTTGCAAACATAATATTAATCACCTTGACAGTTTTTTAAGAAGCTATTTTGGAATGTCATTTCACTGAATGATATTTAGAACAAGATTTATTTCATGATAGGGTTTAGAAATAAGTATTATTCACTTTAATTTGGCAGTGTTTGGCACCCAGTAGTTCTGCATACCCCTTGGTAATAGTGGAGATATTAAAATATAAAAGCATGGATGCAGAGACTCACAAAAATGCCAAAGAAATATTCTTGGAAGGTATTTAACTGAAAGTGGGATTAGATGGTTGTGCTTTCGCTAGGCAACATAATCTCTGCATCATAATCTCTGCATCTTTCATATTCCCTGAACACAAAATAAGTCAACCATAATTTATACACACTATAATCCTCTGTGGTCAACATTACAGAAACGATGTAACAATCTATTTCCTGGTTACTACATCTGTGCTTTCCTCATAGCTTCAACGTATCACAAGAAATTGCATATTTATTTATTTATCAAATTTGTATAGCTTCCCATCTCTTCAAAAGTGACTCTGGAGAGTGCACGGTTGGATAAAGACCAGGTATTAACAAAATATAAAAAAATTACATTAAGAAATAAACAATATGAAAAAACAAACAGAGAAACTCCTAGGTGAAAAGAGGATTAAAAATGATTACCTCAACAATGGGGCCATCTAAGCAAATCTCTGGTTCCCTGGGAGCCTAATGACATGGCTAGTTCTTGAGGGTCTTCTGAAACATCAAAAGGGATGGAGATAATTTAATTTTGGGAAGGGAAGGATGTTTTATAAGGTGGGCATCATGGCAGATGATGCTCACCTTATGTCTCCTGGGGCCCATCAAATGTAGATCCCTAGCTGATGGTACCCAAAGTATGCCTTCTCTGCCAGGTCTAATGAGGGGTGAGAAGGTCCCTCAGAAAGCCTGGTCCCAAGCAATAAAGGGTTTTAAAGGACCTTGAATTGAACCCAGAAGCAAACTGCAACCAAGGCCACAGATAGGCAGCCTGGTAGGTCTAAAAACATAGACAGGGAGTTCTGACCAATCTAATGGAAAGCACAGCAAACCCCCAGATGACAGGGTCATTTTTATTTATGAACATGCTGTAACACCAACCCTGTAAGCATTCTTAGAAAGTAGAAATGGAGAGTAATTTTAGTTCTGTTCTTTGTTTGGAGGTGTGCCTAGGAAAGTGTCAAAAGTAGGCAGGAAGAGGAAGAAACCTCAGGCAAAGGGATAGGATAGGGGGAAAAAAAGATCACTCTGGGCTACCAGGCCCAAGATGGCAGCCATTGTTATGAATCCCACCTATCAGCCATTTTGTACATGCTTTCAAAAAAACAGCAAAGGTGCTGCTGGCTTCAAAATGTTACCGATTGATGCAGAGTTATCCCACTGAAAGTGTGAAGAAAAATATAACATTACAGATAGACCTCGACTTACGACCCACAATTGAGCACAAAATTTCCATTGCTAAGCAAGACAGTTGTTAAGTGAACTTTGTCCCATTATATGACTTTTCTTTCCACAGTTCTTAAGTGACCCAATGCAATTATTAAGTTAGTAACTTAGCTTCCTCACTGACTTTGCTTGTCAGAAGATCACAAAAGGTTATCACGTGCCCCAGGAACAAGACAACCATCATAAATACATGCCAGATGCCAAGTGCCTGAATTTTGATCACGTGACCATGGGGCTGTTGCAACGGTTATAAGTGTAAACAGTTGTTTGCACTTGTTTGTTTACAGAAAAATAATTGTAAGTCATGCTGTAACTTTGAACAGTTGCTAAACAAATGATCGTAAGTTGAGGACTGCATGTACAGATTGTACTGGTCAAATAACCTAAGGTGGGGAAAAATGAGTTTTGGTGATAATATTAGCTTCATTAATTTGAAGGTCAGAACTGAAACTGTTCCGGAGATTTCCACTGACATAGGGGAAGCCTAGAGGTTTTTGTTGAAAAATAAAAACATCCAACAGAAGGGAATCTATCTAAGGTTGAACCAGGGAGTCATTGGTGCTCATTTATTTCAGTTGTTAGTAATAGTAGTAAAGTTGGAAGGGACCTTGGAGGTCATCTAGTCCAACCCCCTGCTCGGGCAGGAAACCCTACACCATTTCGGACAAGTGGCTGTCCAGTCTCTTCTTAAAAACTTCCAGTGTTGGAGCATTTACTGCTTCTGGAGCAGGCTGTTCCACTGATTAATTGTTCTCACTGTCAGGAAGTTTCTCCTTAGTTCTAGGTTGCTTCTCTCCTTGATTAGTTTCCACCCGTTGCTTCTTGTCCTGCCTTCAGGTGCTTTGGAAAAGAGCTTAATTCCCTCTTCTTTATGGCAGCCCCTGAGATATTGGAATACTGCTATCATGTCCCCCCTTGTCCTTCTCTTCGTTAAACTAGACATACCCAATTCTCGCAACCGTTCCTTATATGTTTTAGCCTCCAGTCCCCTAATCATCTTTGTTGCTTTTCTCTGTACTCTTTCTAGAGTCTCAACATTTTTTTTACATCGTGGTGACCAAAACTGGATGCAGTATTCCAAGTGTGGCCTTACCAAGGCATTGAAGAGTGGTATTAATACTTCACGTGATCTTGATTCTATCCCTCTGTTAATGCAGCCTAGCACTGTGTTGGCCCTTTTGGCAGCTGCAGCACACTGCTGGCTCATATTTAAGTGATTGTCCACTAGGACTCCGAGGTCCCTCTCACAGTTACTACTATTGAGCATGGTGCCACCTATGCTGTACTTGTGCATTTGGTTTTTCTTGCCTAAATGTAGAACCTTGCTTTTTTCAACATTGAATTTCATTTTGTTAGTTAGTGCCCAGTGTTCAAGTCTGTCCAGATCCTTCTGTATCTGAAGCCTGTCTTCTGGAGTGTTGGCTATTCCTGCCAGCTTGGTGTCGGCTGCAAATTTGATGAGTTCCCCATCTATCCCTTCATCCAAATCGTTGATGAAGATGTTGAAGAGCACTGGGCCCAGAACAGAGCCCTGGGGCACCCCACTACACACTTCCCCCCATATAGATGCAGTTCCATTGAGGACCACTCGCTGAGTACGGCCGGTCAGCCAGCTACGGATCCATCTGGTGGTGGTTCTGTCTACCCCACAGTTTTCTATCTTGTCAAGTAGTAGGTTGTGATCTACTTTATCAAATGCCTTACTGAAGTCCAAGTAAATTATGTCCACAGCATTCCTCTGATCCACTAATTTTGTCACTTGATCAAAGAATGCAATAAGATTTGTCTGGCATGATCTATTTTTGACAAACGCATGTTGGCTTTTAGTAATGACTTTGTTTGCCTCTAGGTGTTCGTTGATTCATTGTTTGATTATCTTTTCCAGGATCTTCCCAGGTATTGAGGTCAGGCTGATAGGTCTGTAATTTCCTGGATCCATTTTTTTTCCTTTTTTGAGGATGGGAACTACATCAGCTCTTTTCTAGTCCTCTGGTAGTTCCCCTGTGTTCCAGGATCTTTGAAAAATATAGTTCAGTGGCTCCGATATCACATCTGCCAGTTCCTTGAGAACTGTGGGGTGTAATCCATCTGGTCCTGGCGATTTGAACTCATCTAGGCTGGACAGGTGCTCACTTACCATTTTCTTGCCTATCTTAACTTGTGTTTCTATTTTGTTTTTTTATGGCACTATTTTTGATAGGTTGGTCTGTTTTTTCCCTTTGTGTAAAGACAGATGCAAAAAACGAGTTAAATAGTTCTGCTTTCTCCCTGTTGCTTGTCACCTTCTTGCCACTTCCACCCACTAATGGACCAATCATTTCCTTCACTTTTTTTCTTGTTTTTTACATGTTGAAAGAAGCTTTTTTGTTATTTTTGACTTTTGTCGCAAGCCTTAGTTCATTTTGAGCCTTGGCTTTCCTCACTTCATCTTTGCAGGCTCAGGCTATTTGCTGATATTCTGACTTAGTTATGTTCCCCTCTTTCCACTTTCTATACTTGTCCTTTTTATCTTTCAATTTGTCAGAGAGTTCTTTATGCAGCCATGCTGGTTTCTTTTGGGAGCTGTTGTTTTCCTCTTTGTTGGTATTGTGCTAGACTGTGCTTTTATTATCTCATTTTTCAAAATTTCCCAAGCTTCTTGAGTTGTTTTCCCCTTGAGGATTCTCATCCATGGAATCCTTCCCAAGCCCTCTCTAAGTTTATTGAAATTAGCTCTTTTGAAGTCCAAGACTCTAGTTTGACTGTGTTCTATTGCTTGTGCTTCTATAATGTTGAATTCTAATATTGCATGATCACTTCCTCCCAGGGTTCCTATGGCTTCAACACCGTCTATCATTTCATCTCTGTTAGTGAGAATTAGATCCAAAACGGCTAATCCCCTAGTTCCCTTCTCTACTTTTTGGGAGACAAAGTTGTCTGCTAGATTTGCCAGGAACCTGTTTGATCTTCCACTTGGTGCGGAGTTTGTCTCCCAGTTGATGTCAGGGTAGTTAAAGTCCCCCATTACTATTGTGATGTGCTTCCTACATACCTTAGTTAGCTGACGAGCAAAAAGTTCATCTATTTCCTCTGTTTGGTTGGGTGGTCTGTAGTATACACCTATGGCAATGTCATTTCCCCCCCCTTTTATATTGACCCAAATGCATTCAAGACAGTTTTTATCATTGTTGTACTCTATTTCTGTGAAGATGTAGTTATTTCTTATATAGAGATCAACTCCACCTCCTCTTTTATTTGGTCTGTTTCTTTTAAATAATTTAAATCCCTCTAGCTGTGTGTTCCATGTGTGGGTTTCATCCCACCATGTTTCCGTAATGGCAACAATATCGTATCTGCCCTCATTAACCTGAATTTCTAGTTCACCCTGTTTGCTGTTCATACTCTGTGCATTTGTGTATAAACATTTGAGTCCTTTGTGGGTGGCCCTGTGTTTCCTTTCTACATAACCTGTGTGGTGCCTGAGTTCCCCTATTGTCTTACCACCTATTTGGTTAGTGCACTTTATGTGGCACTCGCTATTAGAGGCTTCATTTTGCTTGATAGCAAGATTGGTATTCTTGTCCACACACACATCTATGCTACATGCACTAATAGCCCTATAATTTTTAAATTGATATTTAAAAATATCTAAGGTTGAACCAGGGAGTCATTGGTGGTCATTTACTTCAGTTGTTCACTTGTAGACAAGTAGATAAACATTGATCAAGGCTCATGTACAAATATACCTAGAAATTTATCTGACTTTCAGATAAAGCTGTGTAAGTCAGCAATGAAATCTGTCACAATCCCACTTCCTTCCCCATGTACATTCAACTCGAAACTGGAAAAGGCTGAATGTTAAAACCTATCACTGGCTTCAGAACTTACGGAAAGTATCAGACTGAAAATTCACATCCTACCAATCAGCAATCTGATATCAATAGACTACCTGGAACTGGTTCAATGTTATCACAAAGCAGCTTCAAAAGAAGCAAGTGTGGTTTACAATTTTTCCCCCAGTTTCTACTGTAATGTTTGATGTTATATTAAAACTGAGGAAAAAGACAGAAGTCACTTGTGTTTCAAGTCCCATTTCTACATAAGTGTGGTATCTAAACATAGTATATGGCAAAGCAAATACCCGTTGTGGCCAAATAAACATGTTGAGCCTGAATGAATGAACGATCAATCAATCGATGCGCTTTTTACAGTATTTAATCTTTTCTCAGTTTTATTCATTTTTATCTGTAATTGTGTTTAAACCAAATTAAATATTGATATCAGCATAATAGTATATAAATTACAATACATGATTTATAAAATATTAAAATATTTGTAAATTAAATATTTATATTCAAGGGACAGATGATTGTCAAGGAAAAGGTTGCCATCCCAGTTAATTTAAAAAAGGAATGGACAACTGATTGGCAGTGGTCACTTACAGATGCTGGGACTTTGGGACACACGCCAGAAACTCTTCCACTTTTGTTACCAGAGTGTGAAGTGATGGGGTAAAATGGACAGGTAGTGGGGGATATATAGTTAGATCTTATTGCTGGACTTCTCTATGTGCAGAATAAGCATTTGAAACAAAGTGGGTAGTCTTTCTGGCAGAAGTTACAAAAACACTTTATTCTGTGATAATAAACTACACGACCTATGTTCATATTGTGTGTTTTATGACTCAATCCATACAGTGCATTCTTCTCAACCGGAACAATAAATGAGTTCAGGTAGTCCTCGGCTTACAACACTTCATTTAGTGACCTTTGAAGTTACAACGGCACTGAAAAAAGTGACTTATGTCCGGTTCTCATACTTACAATCATTGCGGCATCTCCATGGTCATGGTCACATGATCAAAATTCAGGCCCTTGTCAACTGGCATCTATTGATGACTGCTATACTGTCCAAGGATCGTGTGATCACCATTTGCAACCTTCCCAGCCAGCTTCTGACAAACAAAGTCAATGAAGGAAGCCAGATCTGCACGTAATTCACTTAATAACTGTGGCAAAAAAGGCTGTAAAATGGGGCATGACATTAATAACTGCCTTGCTTAGCAACAGAAATGTTGGGGTCAGTTGTGATCATAAGTCAGTGGTTCTCAACCTGTGGGTCGGGACCCCATTTGGGATCGAACGACCATTTCACGGGGGTTGCCAAACAATGCAGTCCGCCATTTTTTTCCCCTTTTCCTTAGCTGTGCTACTCCCTTTTATTCTATTGGCTTTTGAAAGCCAATAGAATAGGCTCTCTTGAATAGAGTCTAATTCTATTGGCTTTCAAAAGCCAATAGGAATTGTCCAGACTGTCTCTGCCCTGCTGAGCCCGCCAAAAGTCCCATTCTGCAAACGGTGCTGCACCAGTTGAGTAGTCCTTGACTTATGACCGGTTGAGTAGTCCTCGACTTACGACCGGTTGGGGGGTCGCAGCATTAAAAAGGTTGAGAACCACTGTCGTGAGTCAAGGACTACTTCTATTCCTAACAGTAACAGCATCTACCATCTGTGAAGACTTGTTGAGAGATTGAAGGAAATATATACAATATATTTTATTGTCTCTCCCATCCACCTGTACACGTTTTCACAAATGTCACCTTCAAGAACCTACATGAGTCTTTTCTTAGCCTTGCTTCTGGGCTCTACTGAAATTTTGAGTAAAGACTATTTCATGCTTTTCATGATTTTTTTACTTTCAGCATAATGCTGAAGGAAAGAAATGTGCCTTCAGAATTAAGATGCTAGTGCTATAATTATAATTACTTGCAATGGAAGACATATCACATCAAGACAGTGAGAGAGAGAATTCTACATAACACAGTTCTGACTAGCATTTGCAGCTGCTCTTTCTATATTCTCCCAATATAGGACAACTAACAAATCAGGAAAGCTTTACATGTCTCCTTCCATAGGACTTCCTTAACATAACGAAAAAGATGTAGTGGTGAAAGTAGCGGCTTAGAAACTAGGAGACTGAGTTCTAGGGCTCCTTTAAGTATGAAAGCAGGCTGGGTGCCTTTGGGCTAGTCACTCTCTCTCAGCCCAACTCCTCTCAAAGCAAAATAGATAGAGGAAGGAGTATTAGGTACGTTCGCTACCTTGAGTTATATATTAAAAATCAGGATAAAATATAATAATAACTGCCAATAATAACACACAGTAATAATTGTCAATAAGAAAGACAAAAAAGTCTGGATAGTAAATGTGGCAGTACCTGGAGACAGCAGAACAGAAGAGAAAATACTGGAGAAGATCACAAAATATAAAGATCCACAAATAGAAGTAGAGTGGCTATGGCAAAAAAAAGCAAAGGTAGTACCCACAGTATTAGGCGCCTTGAGCGCAATTCCAAAACAACTGGAGCACCAATTAAAGACCATCTGCACTGACAAACTCACCACTAGTCAATTGCAAAAGGCAGCCTTACTTGGAACAGCTTACATCCTGCAACAATACCTTTAATATTATTAAACAACAAAATATGACTATCCCAGATCATTGAGAAGGATTCAACAGGTAGCTAAAAGTGCCAAATCCAGTCTAAATATATGACTCACTGTATGACAAACCACAATAAACCAGCAACATCTTGGTATAGCATATAGAAAATCTGCACATTGACAAAATTTCCACCTGTCAATTGCAAAGGGCCACACTGCTTGGATCTGCACATATACTACACCAATACATCACAACATTCTAGGTTCTGTGGAAGAACTCAATGCATATGAAAGCCAACCCCTGCTAAAGAATTGGCAGCTGTGATTTCACATTTTTGTGGTGATATAATGATAATAATATCAATACTCAAATTCAGTGATATGAAATTTGGGGTGGGCAAGTGCAGAAAGGGCAAAGTATATTCCTGGTTACTTATCTCTCTGGATTTGCTCCAGAGCTATTTCTAATTAAATGTACAGTACGATGGCTCAAACTATGACACATTAAAAAGTACAATCTATGGACATAAGTCTTTTTCATGCCATTGCAGCCTCATTTTTTTATTTTAAAAAAATTAATCCTCCTAGGATTTGATTTGATAATGCCTCATTGCTAAGAGTGGCCTTTAGCTTTAGTTTAGAGAATTCTCCCACTCACATTCAAAAAAATCCTTAATAAACATGGTTGACTATTACCACTAAACTCCATTTATAATAACAATAAAAATAGCATAAATGCTAAAACAGCATTAGACGATGTGGTATTTGAGGACCAAAACCTTTTTTCCAGTTAACTTTTGTTCTTTTCCATCAGAATAAGCACCATTTCATTTACCACATAAACAAATCATGGCCAGGGAAAATATTTTCTTGGCCAATGATGAACTACACTCTTTTTACTACCCAATTCACTGATTTAGTAGGAAAAAATCTGTTACAAATGCAAGAAAAAATATTTTCCCAGGTACTTAAATTAAATTCTTGGGGATATAATATTTCTGGTTAAAAATATTGTTCAAAAAGCCTTCTGAGTACCTCACAGATATAATAACAAATACAAGTAATCAGTCAGCTTGGTGCATTTGACTGTAAATGCTCTGTTGAAACACTACAGCAAAATAACTAATTCTTGAGTACATAATAGAAATCTCTTAACATGCTAAAAGTCACTATAAATGTCAGCCTGAATGTTTGACATTTAATATGCCAGATTTGCCATTCTTTGTAGCTTGTAGAATATGCATTCGCTATACTAAAAACAGTTGCACCAACATACCTACACACATTAATTTGCAACAGAGATGTGAAGGTTACACTGTTTATGCATAAGATGTCATTATATCTTTCCTACATGTTTATTCACAATATCTTATTTGGCCTAATGAAAAATTATTTATGAGAATCAGCATTATTCATTGGCACCAACAGTCAAGGTACAAGCTATTTTATTAAAAATAGCATCAAAAGAAGAATGGAAAGATAGTGATGTCATTGTCAAAAAAACCCCACAGACCCATATTTGAAACACTGGTTAGAAGGCTGCTCTAGGTTATATCACACTGTCAAAGAAGAATCTATTTCTTGCATAGTAGTTGGAAAAGTGATTTTCATTAAAAAAAATATAATTTTTTTACATTAATTAACTTGATACAAATTGATTCAAAGAAGCTGGACCTGTTTTGAAACAAAGAAAGTGCAATTTCCCAATATGCCTTTGCTGGTTATTTTCTTGGAAAAAACGTTTGAAATAAATGTTCAAGTAGAGATCTTTGATAGAGTAACATTTTTTTAAAAAAAAATATGTGCCTTATAGAATGATTAAAAATGTCAAATTATTTATAGAAAGTCACTCATGAGTTTCTTTCTCTGCCCATATGCCATGCTGAGTTTTAAGGTGGTTCTAACCAAGATGACTCGCCAAGCCCACTTTGAATGCAGCCTGTGCTCTTTCATTCTCATGCCATTCTGAGCAGATGGTTTGTACTATCTCCTACTTCTTTCTAGTAACGGAAGATCTAATTGGCTACAGTGCCAGGCAAGACCCTTCTCTTTCAGCAACCGGTCAATCCCCTGGGGAGCCATTTTCTCCTGGGCTGATGGGATCCTATGTTCTCTACTGCTTGGCATCTGTCATTTTTCTTTTTCAAGAAAATGGTTGTGGTTGATCCAAGAATAGCCCAGAACTTTTCTTGTTCACATTTTCATCAAATCTACTGTAGAAGCTCATTGCTCCGTTCAACTATTACATCTCCCAATGAGCATCCTTTTGATTTTTGCCCAGGCTGGAGGAAGCACAGTCTCCTTTCTTCCCCACCACCATCACACCGGCTCACTGTACTGCAAAGCTTTAACTGTCTTTGCCCAATATTTAAGTTGTGATGAAGGCATGCAATGAAGTTAGAAAGATTCAGTGACTGCTCTTTTGCTTCAATGAAACTGAATCATCAGTTTTTCTTTACTACAAAGCTTCCATTAACCCCTAGTAGAACTTAGAATTGGAAGAGTAACCTATTGTCTTTGCTTTAATCATTACAACACCCAAGCAGCCATGCTACAATAAAAGGGAGAGAGGAGAAAGGATTTGCATTACAGGTAGTCCTCAATGAACACCCACTGGTTCAGCAAGTGTTTGAAGTTATGAGGGCGATGAACAAGGGGGAATTACAACAGGTCCTTGTAATTGTGGTTGTTACAGCATCCCTGCAATTACATGATCCCAATTTGGTTATTTGGCAAATTGGCTCATAATTACAATATTGCAGTTTCCCATGTTTATTTGATTATTACCATTTGTGACTTGTCCTGCCAACTTCCCACAAGCAAAATCAATGGGGAAGCCAGCAGGTTGCAAATGGTGACTGCATGATCCCAGGAGGCTGAGACCATGCAGATTTTGCTTAATGATGGCAACTGGGATTATTGCTGTATGCTCTTGTGGTCACATGACATTGAGCTACATGATTACAAGAACCCATGACTGCATGACTTAGAGATAGAATTGCTAGTCCCAACGTGTCTAATGTCCAAGAAAACAAAGTACATGTGGTTATGAGTGAAGGCAGAACTATCTCCAAAAGGAAAATGCAAGCATTGGCAAACACACCCACAGAGGGGCCAGCCTAGACAAATGAGAAGGGAAGAAGTAGAGGAATGATCAATCAGGGTCTGCTTTGATTGTCATCTGGACAGAGATCCAACCACTACATTTATGAGTATAATTTTTTAAGTTATCTTCGGGAAGACCTGGGAACAACATAGGAGCCAAGCCACATAGACTGGAATTGTCTTCAGGGAGCAACTGATGATGTTTGGGTTGCTTTCCAATATGTCAAAGAGTTTTTAAACTAATTGTTTGATATGAGTGTATAGACTGATAAAATGAAAAACAATTACATCCTGTGCCACATCCTTTCCTGTATTCTTTTGGCACATAGTTTGCCCAATTGCAGCTAAGATTCAGGTTACTCAATCTAAGATGTCTATCTCCTACTAGATAGTATTTTGTGAGAAATTCTTTCAGTACTGACAACCTCTGCATGAGTAAAGAAGGGTGCTAATGAAAAAAGTAAGGTATGGAAAGTAAAGGTAAAACTCCAGGAAAAGGAAATGATGAAGATAATAATATAAAAGTTTGGTTCCAGTAGGAAAAAAAGTTTAAAAACAAAACTTATTTAAACGGTTAACTAAAGAAAAAGAAAGTACACATCTGGAAAGATAGAGTAGAAGACATCCTAAAATATATATTAAAATATTGCAAATAAAGATGAGTCTCTTTCATTTTAGAATGCTTTGTCTAATGTTTTACTTTGGGAGAACATTCATTTTTCTGGATTTAGGATTCAAAAGCTTGACAACTTTCATCTTATTTCTTCAGCACTTCCTGAACTTCCCAATCCTCTTGCCAATCTCAATCACTACACTTTTAACATCTCCCTTGTATACATCTCCCCCCAGTTGCCCTTGTGGGGGGGGCAGGTGGGTGTGGCCAGGATGGGTGCGGCCTACTGAGTGAGCATGGATGGAGTGGGTGTGGCCTACTGGGTAGGCATGGCCAGCTCTACATCGTTCGCGTCAATGATGCCTGTGGAGGCCAAGGCAGGAGTGGGACAGATCTGAGGGTCTCTGGCAGAAGGGGGTGGGACCAGGATCACTTCCAGGTGATGATGCATTTCTTCATTCCTCACAAAGGGTGACACCTCCCCAGCATGCACCCAGGGGGCAGGGCCAACATGCTTCATTATTATCTCCAAGACTAATTATGCATAATTTATTTGCCTAGGGGGAAAAAAAGAAGTAGGTATAGCAAGGAGATTTTGAGGCTGGGGGTGGCTTTCAGGTAATCAGGTGCTCATTAACTAGATGGTTAATTAACTAGATGGTTCAAGCTTTCAGGTGCTCATTAACTAGTTACTATCTGGCTCTCTAGTACAGGGGTCTTCAAACTTGGTCATTTTATGACTTGTGGACTTCAACTCCCAGAATTCCTCACTGTGGAATTCTGGGAATTGAAGTCCTCAAGTCATAAAAGGGCCAAATTTGAAGACCCTTGCTCTAGCAGATACTTAGAACCAAAAGTTGTTCTTTTCCAAGTGTGATTATCACAGAGTTCTGTTTAGTAAGATGTATTGAGCTAGACAGGATGGGGTTAACAGAATTCCATCAACTGAATCGTTACCAATTTAGAATCAGTAGATCCCTGCATATGTTAGGATAGAGAATTTGTGATCTTTGTTCCAACAGCCTTTTTATCACCTGGCAAGAAGGTAGATCTCTTCATTAAAACTGAGGAAGCTTGCTCACTGTTTGCATACCATCTTTTAGCATGGTTGATCAAATGATTTATTAGCCCAAGAAAGGTGGGACCCATTTTGATAAACAGACAGGACTTACTTCCTCATAAAAAAAAATTGTAGGATTCTGTTGATGCAAACCAAATTATAGAAAACAATGCCACACAAATCTTATTTTGTGACAACATCTGAAATATTTCCAGAATACATCAGTTTGTGTATACTATCTGAAAACACTGTGATGAACTGGGGGAAAAAAAAGGTTTTAAGCTTTCATCTTTCATCCTCCAGGGAAAAATAGCAGTTAAATCTGTAAATATGCATATCAATATATGAATGTTTCCCACAATAGCTCAAAATTCAGCTTTGCAAAGCAGATTTCTTTTTTCTTTCTTTTTTTTAAAAATACTGATTTCATTTAAAGTAGCTAAATAGAAAAAAATGCAGCAGAACTGAAAATGGAAGCATTTTTGGGGGGGATGGGAATGACAATTCACTTTTAAATCACCGAGATCTTCTGTTCTTTTCTGTGTCCTATTATTAAAGAGCCACCACTAAGAGCATACAATTTCCTAGTTGAAGGAATTCCTTCTAATCAAGATTTTTTTTTTTTTTTAAATCAGTATCCCCTTAAATGGACTCTTTCAGTAAATATACAATGCAGAAGGGAATGCTATCGTAACACTTCAATAGTTAAGTGACTTTATGAGAAAAATACTTCCAAATGTTTCCTAAACCCCTCCAAACCGCACCAAAGAACATTATCGTAATATTATGTTTCCCCACGGTCTCCAGTATTTAAGCTTGCCATTACTGAAATGATACTTGGATGAAAAACTTAAGTTTATGCCATGGGTAAGTTCTTCCTAAATGGCAATCCGGCTTTTATAAATTAATAACTACGCTTCAGTGTCAGATACTTCATTTTTTATCATTTTCTGTATTAATGGATCTGACCAACCAGCATTCTGCGCATATTGACTGTGACAGGATATGTACGCAAGCAGGGCTTATTTTAAATTCAAGCAAAAAAACCACGTGATCCCGCTCAAGAGGGAGACACTGAAAACAATAGCTGTCCTCAATGATTACATATCACATTACAAATAGATATTCATATTTCTTGTAAGGCATACCCAATCCAAATAAACCCTACAGCGTCTTTCGATAACACAATCCAGATTCTCCAGCATCAAAGGCTTCATTTTCTGTTAGATTTTTTTTAATATGAATCAGGGTTGTTGTAATGTTTTCTATAAGCATAAGCTAACCATTTCAGTGACTTTGCCAGCAAGCTGCTTTTTTGGCAGATTACTGGCAGTATGTACTGGCAACAAACTAGTGCAACTAAAGCCCAGCTTATACATTACAGGTAAATAATGATTTTAATAAATTTAGGTGAAATGTTCCACGTGGCCACATCTGTTTCCGATCACTCAATTCCCCTGTGCAGATGCAAATCCTTGTGCGTGCTTCTGGAGTTCACCTTAATTATTTTAACACCTCCTCAGGTATCCAGCACAGCAATGAAGCAGTGTAATGCTAAACGTAGCTCTACTAAAGGGAACAGTAACACAAGCTAATTAAGACATAACAACAACAAAAACAAAGAAGGAAGAAGAGATATAGAATCACACTGAATTGCATATCCATGAATGAATTCAGCCAGGTCAAGCCAGAATAGGAATTGAGTGTGTATCAAAATAAAAGGGGAAACTAGCCAGAGATAATTTTACCATTATGGACTCACATAGCAAGGGATATTTACAGCACCTTCTTATGCGTGTCTCCTTTGAGGGAAGACCCACTGTTTTATAGAGACTTCTTCCAAGGCAAGAACAGGATTCCAGTCTGAGAGATTTTTATTTTGATATCTAAGCAATCCCAGGGCCCATCACAAATGCTTTTGAACTTTGCCATAGTTTCACAATAGCCTTTCCCTGAAATATGGGAAAGAGAAAGCTGTTCCTTGTGTGTGTGTGTGTGTGTGTGTGTGTGTGTATGGAGGGGGAGATGCTCATGATCATGTAACTATTTCTACTGCTCTTTGGATCCAAGCTGAAGTCTTTTCTATGTAAATTTGAGCTTGGGCCAAAATCCTGATTTAGCTCTGCTCAGAGTCACTGCAATCCTTTTGGTGGTCCCATAAATAATATTCAAGTAAAACATGGAATACATGTTTTCCTATCTTTCACTTAGAAGGCAATCTTTGTCTCCAGCTTTCACTTTTGACAGCAAAATCCCAGATCATTTGCCTAGGAAAAGGTTACAGTGTCCATGTTATGCCAAAGATGAATGAATTGCCTCCAGAAGTTGTGGGTGCTCCAAAACTGGAGGTTTTTAATAATAATAATAATAATAATAATAATAATAATAATAATAATAATAATAGTAGTAGTAGTAGTAGTAGTAGTAGTAGTAGTAGTAGTAGTAGTAGTAGTAGTAGTAATAAAGTCTAACCCCCTGCTCAGGCAGGAAACCCTATAACAGTGGTTCTCAACCTGTGGGTCGGGACCCCATTTGGGGTCGAACGATCATTTCACGGGTGTCGCCAAACAACGCAGTCCGCCATTTTTTCCCCCCTTTTCCTTAGCTGTGTTACTCCCTTTTATTCTATTGGCTTTTGAAAGCCAATAGAAGGGGCGTTGTCTTACCTGAACACATTTTCTCAGCAGGATGATGTAGAGTCCAATGGTTGGGTTCTATGACAGCCTTCCTGCCCGGCAGACTGGGTAAAAACTTTGGCCACACCCTTCCCTTGGGCGTGACCCCAGTTTTGACTTAGGCAAGAATTGTTTGTTGGATTCGATACGGTAGCTCCTTGTCCAATACCTGCCTAGACCTAATACCTGGGTGGGCTTGGGCTCTACATCATCCTGCTGAGAAAAGGCGTTCAGGTAAGACAACGCCCCTTCTCCAGCAGGATGGCTGTAGAGTCCAATGGTTGGGACAAACCAAAGCCCTCATGTCCCCCTGGGAGGGAGTGTCTAGGCCACCAAATCCTGAGCAGATACAACTTGCTGTAGCACTCTTCTACCAAAGGCAGCATCCGCTGCTGCAAAGGAGTCTAAACAGTAATGCCTAATGAATACGGAGGGAGAAGACCAAGTCGCGGCCTTGCAAATCTCTTCCACCGATGCTTGTGTGGACCACGCAGCCGATGTGGTTGCGCTGCGTGTTGAATGGGCAGTCACATGCAGGGGCACTGGTAGAGCCTGCGAGACGTAGGCTTGGGCTATACAGGCTCTGATCCACCTACCTATGGTAGAAGATGACACCTTCTTCCCCATAGTTGATGGTTGGAAGGAAACGAATAATGCTTCCGTCTTACGGAAGGACGAAGTGCGCTTTACGTAGAAACACAACGCTCTACGTACATCCAGCTTGTGCCATCTCTGTTCTAGTCTATGTCTGGGTTTTGGGCAGAAATCAGGAAGAATCAGTTCCTGAGATCTGTGGAAGATGCTGTTTACCTTTGGAATGAATGCAGGGTCTGGTCTAAGAATGACCTTGTCTTTGAAGAAGGTGCAGAGATCCTTCCTCACTGACAGTGCGGCTAGTTCCGAGATTCTTCTCGCTGAAGTAATAGCCACTAGAAAGGCTACCTTTAACGATAGGTGATACAGAGAACATGAGTCAAGAGGCTCAAAAGGTGCTGATGTCAAAGCTTGAAGAACTTTGGGCAAATTCCATGACGGGTACCTGTGTATAACAGGAGGTTTAGTATTGGCCGCACCCTTCAAAAAGGCGCTAATCGCTGGATGTTGCGCCAAAGAGGTTAAGTTGTCCCAGGAAAGTACAGTTGAGAGGGCCGATACCTGTCTACGAATAGTGTTGACTGACAGGCCCTTATTAAGTCCTTCCAATAGGTAATCTAGAATATTGGGAATAGATACTGAGGTTGGATCTAGGTGAAGCAGGACGCACCACCTGCAAAAACCTTTCCATGAAGCATCGTACATCCTGTTTGTCGAAGGTCATCTTGATGCTTGTATGATCGATATCACCCCTGAGGAATAGGATTGCTTGGCTAAACTTTGCCGCTCAAATGCCAAGCGGCTAGTTGTAAACACTGAGGATCTGGATGTAAAAGCTTGCCCTGACTGAGTATTACTCGGTCCGGGGGAATCCTCCACAGGGGTGATATTGAAAGATCCATGAGGTCGGCAAACCACGGGCGCCATGGCCAATGTGGAGCAATCAAGATTACCTCTGCACCTTCCATGATCAACTTGCGTATGGTTGCCGTTATTAATGGCAGCGGTGGAAAGGCGTACAGAAGTTGCGCCGGCCACTGACACCTGAGAGCGTCCGTTCCCTCCGATCCCTGAGTCGGGAATCTGGAGAAGAACCTGGGAAGTTGAGTGTTCTTGGGAGTGGCAAATAGGTCCAGATGCAATTGTCCGAACCTCCGGGAGATCTCCTCGAACAGAGCCAGATCCAGATGCCATTCCGACTGATCCACCTTGGCTCTGCTCAGGGAGTCTGCCTGGGTATTTGTCTCCCCTGAGATGTGTTCCGCTTTGATGGAACGCACATTTGCCTCTGTCCACTGAGCCAGAGCTGATGCCTCCTGCATTAGTTCCGAGGATCGTGTTCCTCCCTCTTTGTTGACACGGGCCTTGGCTGCTACGTTGTCTGTTAGAACGAGAACGTGTCTTCTCGTTACTATGTGGGAGAATTGACGTAGAGCCAGGTGAATGGCCCGAAGCTCCAGCCAATTGATGTTGTGAGTGAGGTCCTCCTGATTCCACTGGCCCTGCGCTATCTGAGTTACGAGATGTGCTCCCCATCCGAATAGGCTCGCGTTTGTCGTGAGCGTGGTCCGTTTTGGCTCCCTGAATATACTCCCCTTGAGCATCATGGGGGATATCCACCAATTCAATGATTTCAGTACATTTTTGGGTACCAAGACCCTCCTGCTGGAGGTACTGAGGCTCCTCCTCTGATATGGGAGGAGGAAACACTGCAACTCCCTTGAGTGGAGTCTTGCCCATGGGACAATGCCCATGCAAGATATCATCTTTCCCAGGAGCTTCGAGAGTTGTATCAAAGGTACTCTCTTGTCTTTCTGAATTTGATGAGCCAGCTTGGAGATGCTGCTTCGACGTTCCTGGGAAAGATATACCCTGCACTGGGACGAGTCTATCACCGCCCCAGATGCTGTAGCTTCCTTGAGGGAGTGAGATGGCTCTTTTCTACATTGACTGAGAATCCGTGTTCTTGTAGAACGCGGATTGTGGTCTGGAGGTCTAATTTTGCTTGCTCCTGTGAGCTGGATTGAATCAATATGTCGTCCAGATAAAACTGTACACGCACCGGCATCAGCCTGAGGTGGGCCGCTATTACTGCTAGAATCTTGGTAAATACCCTTGGGGCTGAGGATAGACCGAAGGGTAGTGCCCTGTATTTGTAATGCCGGTGTGCGTAGGTAAATCTGAGGAATTTTCGGTACTTGGGGTGGATGGGAATATGCAGGTACGCCTCCGTGAGATCTATTGAGGACAGGAGGTCGCCCTTCCTGACACTGGTTAGGATGGATTTCAGGGACTGCATTTTGAACCTCCTGTAATTTACGTAATAATTCAGGCCCTTTAGGTCCAATATTGCTCTCCACCCTCCTGATGGTTTTGGTATCACAAAGAGGATGGAATAAAATCCTCTTCCTTCCTCTTCCCTTGGTACCTTCTCTATGGCCTGAATTGCCAGGAGGTGTGCTATGGCCGAGGTTATTAACCTTGCCTTGTGTGTCTTTTTGGAGATGGGACATCTGATGAATCGGTTTGGCGGGGGAGAACAAAAGTCTAAGGTCAGGCCATGCCTGATTGTCTCCAAGACCCAGGCGTCAGTAGTGGTCTGCTCCCAGACCTCGATGAAATTCCTTAACTGACCTCCTATGGGAGTGTCCTGTCTGGCATCACTTGGCGCGTTTAAAGGGTCGGCCTCCCGATCCTCTAAAGGGACGCCTGGACTGAAACTGGCCTCTGGCTCCCCTGTTTGGGCGATCTTGGGAACGATCCTGTCTTGAGTAGAAGGATCGTGAGCCTCTAGACCAATCCGAGGATTGCCCTGGTCAAAAGGGCTGTGCCCAGTCCCAGGAATTGCCTGGGCGGAAACTTTGCCTCCGGAATTCCTGACTGCCTCTCCTGTCCAATTTCTTTGATGGATGGACTAGAATTTTCTTTTTGTCCCTACTCTCGCTTACATGTGGATCCAGAATGGATCCAAACAAAAATGACCCACTGTACTTGGACGTCGAAAGACACCACTTGGCCTTCAGATCTGTCTTCCAATTTTTAAGCCACAGTAGTCTGCGAGAGGCCACTGTGGCCGCAATGGATCTTGCTGCATACTTGGTTGCATGAAGTGAGGCGTCAGCCATAAATTGTGAGGCCGCCAGTATCTTGGCCAAAGTATGGTGAGCAATGACCTGATCTGGAGGTACAGTGGTTTGTAGCTCGCGAAGCCACATTATGCATGCCCTGGCGAAGAATGATGATGTTGCCGCCTTGGCCGCCCAGGCTGCGGCCATGTGGGAACGACGGAGGGAGTGCTCAAATTTCTTTTCCTCTGGTTTCAAGGCCTCCGCCGTGTCCCCTGGAATCGCAGAAGTAGAGAATAATGAGATCAAGGGACTATCTATTGCAGGGACATCTAACATGCCTGAAAAGGAAGGAGAAACATTGAATAGTTTCCTTTCCACGGAATTAGGTGCTGGTGGTGTTGCTAGGGAATCCCATTGCTCCTCTACCGTGGTGCGGAAAACCTCAGGACAAGGAATGTACTTGTCCTGTGGAACTTTCTTGGCAAAGAGAGGGTTTGCCTCTTTGCTAGTAGAAGGATTTTCCTCCTGAACTGAGGTCAAATTGACCGTAGAGACTGCCTTTATCAGAAGTGATTTTAGAAGCACCGGATCAAAGAGACCAGCGCTTGTTGCCTGCTCAGGAGCGGTGCCCTCATCCTCCGAGAGGGGCATATCAGACATATCTAGGTCTAATAAATCTCCCTCTCCAATTTGAGAGGAAGTCTCAGAAATGTTTGTAGTCGGAGCCTTGCTTCATCCCTTAAGGGATGGCTGAAAGGCTACTTGGCCCTTAGAAGCCATGAACTGGGAAAAGGCATCCTGCATGAATGCCTGAAATTGTGTAGACCATATGTCCTCCTGAGCTCTGTCTGTGGACGCAGCTACAATGGGAGTATGGTCTGGTGACGAGTCAGGTGAAGAAGAGTGGGAGGAGTCCAACTGTTCGGTTTCCCCCAGAGGAGACCAAGTTCTGAGAACCTCCTGGGAGGTAGGTTCTACAATAGGGGCCACCAATGGGGCAGGGGAAACCATGCTTGCCCCATTGGAACTGGTTTTCTGGGCCCTGGCAAATTGTCTCTCTAAAGCCAAATGTCTCCTCGAGGCCTCTCGCTCAGCTGTTTTGGATGGGCCCCTTTGAGTCAGGTGCTTTGTTTTAGCCTTCTTCTCCCCCCCCCTCAGATTCTGAGGATCTGCGTTTTTGTTGTTGTTGTGGGGGGGGGCGATTGGGGGCCCTGTGTAGCTGAATACGAGACATTGTCTGCCATTTTGGCCAGGTACCCCGAGTAGGCAATACCTGGAGTGGGGAAAATAAAGTACACAGATCAGTTGCAGATAATTGGGGACTAAGAGCCCTCTTCTGCACAGAAACAATGGCCAGACAGACAGGCTCCTTTGGGAAGGAAGGAACCTGTAGGGCAGTGGCTAAAGGCCACAATAAGGAACAGTTAGACAGAGTTCAAATTCTCCTCACTCTCTCCACCAGGGTCAATGGACAGGGATGTCCAGACCTAATAGATGGGCACTTGTAGGAATAATAAGATATTTTCCCCAATATGTGGCTGTCAAAACAGACCACGAGTTGTAAGAAAGTTTAGTTCACTTTTGTTCCCTTCTGTTGCCTTCTTTCTTATTTCTATATCTATTTATTTATTGTTATTATTTATTTTCTTTTTGATAGCAAATTATATAATCTGCGAGGTAAGGGTCCGGGTGGAAGACCCACCTAAAATGGAGGATGAACTATTACAGCCAAAATGGCGTCTGACAGAAGGCCACGCCTTCCAACTGTTAACTGGCAAGGGAGCCACGAGGCTCAAAATGGCGGTTTAACAGCTGAGGGAATCAGTCTAGAGGCCCAGAGAAGCGCGAATTTGCGCTGGGCACCCCCCGAGACCCCGTGAGTCTCTTCAGCAATATGGGAGTGTCGCGGAGCCGACAAAGGGGAAGGCCTGCATTCATTAATCTCTTGCCTCCCTGTGGCGCCGGTAGTTGAAAAAAAAACGGCTCCGGCGGCCTTTCGGGCTTCGGAGCCTTGCGCCTTCCAGCTGATTCGGGCAAATGGCGCTGCGGCTGGCGGCCGTTCAGGCTACGAGTCCTGCGCCCTTCAGCTGACTTGGGGCGAACAGAGCGCGGCCGCGCTCTGAACAATTCCACTCGATCCCTCTATACCCTGGGGATACTCTCACCACTCTGTCGAAACGAAAGGTCCTCAAGGAACGGAGATCTGTTGACAGCTCTGAGCCCCGAGCCAGGAGTTGTAAAAACTGCAATTTATTTCTTCCCCTTTCTTCTAGCTAATTTAGAAGGATCTAATCTTTAAATTTGTAGTTTCTCAGGAGCTAAATCTCTTGCTGCTAACGGGCATCGAGACTGAGTCAAAACTGGGGTCACGCCCAAGGGAAGGGTGTGGCCAAAGTTTTTACCCAGTCTGCCGGGCAGGAAGGCTGTCATAGAACCCAACCATTGGACTCTACAGCCATCCTGCTGGAGAATAGACTCTCTTGAATAGAGTCTAATTCTTTTGGCTTTCAAAAGCCAATAGGAATTGTCCAGGCTGTCTCTGCCCTGCTGAGCCTGCCAAAACTCCCATTCTGCAAACGGTGCTGCATCAGTTGAGTAGTCCTCAACTTACGACCAGTTGAGTAGTCCTCGACTTATGACCGGTTGGGTGTCGCGGCATTAAAAAGGTTGAGAACCACTGCCCTATACCATTTCAGACAAATGGCTGTCCAGTCTCTTCTTAAAAACTTCCAGTGTTGGAGCATTCACCGTTTCTGGAGGCAGGTTGTTCCACTGGTTAATTGTTCTGACTGTCAGGAAATTTCTCCTTAATTCTAGGTTGCTTCTCTCCTTGATTAGTTTCCATCCGTTGCTTCTTGTCCTGCCTTCAGGCGCCTTGAAGAATAGCTTGACTCCTCTGTGGCAACCCCTGAGATACTGGAACACTGCTATCATGTCCCCCCTCATCCTTCTCTTCGTTAAACTAGATATACCCAATTCCAGCAACCATTCCTTATGTGTTTTAATCTCCAGTCCCCTGGACTGGACAACGATTTGTCTGAAATGGAACAGGATTTCCTGCTTCAGCAGGGGGTTGGACTAGAAGAATTCCAAGGTCACTTCCAACTCTGTTATTGTATTAATGGGACAAGAAGCTGGTGAAGTGAAGTAAGCATTGTAATCTCCAGGATACAGTACTGGAGATACTGCTCATAACATGAGCATCTCAGAGAAAGCTTTGTCTCTCCAGCAAATAATAAATACAATTCACAATGAAATTCTATTCTCCAATATTGTGATAGTAGTTGAATCTTCATATAGCCTTCGGTTGGAAGGGGTAAGAAGGCCAGACTTCCCCACCAGACCAGATCAAAAGAAGGAGGAGTGTGTTTGTGTGTGTGTGTGTGTGTGTGTGTGTGTGTGTGTGTGTGTGTATTTGTTTTCTGAGGTTTTCGCGGGTATTTGTATGTAGGTCTTTGGTTGTTCGGGTTTTCTCCCACGTAAAATTGGAGGGGTTTAAATCAGTTCATACCCCCACTGGCAGTTAAAAGGAAGAAACAGCTAAGACCACACATTGCTGCTCAAAGCACGAAGCTGAAAACACCAGCCTGAAGATGACGAATGGGACTTCGTCGAAACATCGCCAAGACACTTCCAATTTTACGCGGGAGAAAACCCGAACAACCAAAGACCTACATATATACATACATACATACATACATACATGTATATATATGTATATGTATATATATAGTGTGTGTGTGTGTGTGTGTGTGTGTGTGTGTGTGTGTATAGGTCTTTAGTTATTCGGGTTTTCTCCCGCATAAAATTGGAAGTGTCTTGGCGATGTTTCGACGAAGTCCGTTATCTTCAGGCTGGTGTTTTCAGCTTCGTGCTTCGAGGAGCAATGTGTGGTCTTAGCTGTTTCTTCCTTTTAACTGCCAGTGGGGATATGAATTGATTGGGTGGGAGCTTGGCTGTGTTCTGATTGGGTGGAGGTGTGTTCTGATAGGTTAGGGTTTGGCTGTGCTCTGATTGGATGGGGGTTGGCTGTGCTCTGATTGGATGGGGGAGTGTTCTGTTTGGGTGGGGGCTTTGTTGTTCTCAGGTTAGTTTGAGTTGCAGGGGGATTTAAGATGGTGGGCTGCCTTGCTATTTTTTGGCTTCGCGTTCGTGGTCATGCCTCATCTTCATGGTGGGTGTCAGTTTGCTTCATGTATGGATTGGAGGGGTTTAAAGTGGCTAATGATGCAGCTGTGGTCTGGCTTCTGGTTTGTGGTCATGCCTCATCATTGGTGTGGCTTTGGGTTTGCTTTTTGCGTGGATGTGTGGTGGTGTATATATATATATATATATATATATATATATATATATATATATATATATATATATACATACATACATAGTATATATATGTTTTCTGAGGTTTTCGCGGGTGTTTGTATGTAGGTCTTTGGTTATTCGGGTTTTCTCCCACGTAAAATTGGAAGTGTCTTGGTGACGTTTCGATGAAGTCTCATTCGTCATCTTCAGGCTGGTGCTTTCGGCTTCGTGCTCCTAGAAGCACGAAGCCAAAAGCACCAGCCTGAAGATGACGAATGAGACTTCGTCGAAACGTCGCCAAGACACTTCCAATTTTACGCAGGAGAAAACCCGAACAACCAATGACCTACATATATACATACATACATACATACATACATACATATATATATATATATATATATATATATATATATATATATATATATTGATGAGTTATAAAGCTAAAAATTTGACTCTTGGGTATGTCCATAATAAAATCAATAAATACCGAACACCAAGAGGAAAGTATAAAATTTTAAAAATTTAATGAGCCGATCTTTCGTTGGGATCATCCAACATCATCAGGGCTTTAAAACAGTCACTGAGAAGAAGCCTTTATATGATGTTAGCAGCCTGTATCCGGCTTCTAGAACGTGTTATTGGGCCCAGCTGATCATGCCGTATCACGGGTAGATCACCTATGTCAGTGCGTGATGTTTTCCCACATCTCCTCCATATTTTACTGTAAGTGTTCTCCTTGTCAGCTAGAACTCCCTCTAGCCCTAAGGCCTAAATGGCACTTGGTTTTGATTCCATTACTTTATAGAATCTGGGGAACAGATCAAAGAAAATAATACCTCTATTTTGCTATTAACATTCAACATAGCTCCAGTCTAAAAAAGCCTTTCCAAATTGGTACTGTAATTTGACATCTAAGAATTGTCAAGACTGTCTAGCACTGCCAAGAGCTACCTTTCAATTTACAGACTTTTTTCCCACCTATTTGAGAGACTAATTTTTGAAGTATATACTGTCTTATAATGTAATGTGACTGGATTTTCTTTAATATATATTAGAGCAACAGTCAACAGACCACAATTAAATTCCAGGCGTTATTGTCTGGTGACTTGGTTCCATAGGAAAATAATGAAAAAATATGTGGATATCCTGGAACAAAATATTACTGAAGCTGAATATATGCCATGCTTTCAATAAATACAATCCACCTCTTTCCATATAGGCTTCACACAGACAAAAAGTAATGAAGAAAAATTCTAATGCATTACACTGGGGTTGAGCGCCAAACAGAATAAATTATGGGAAACACCTAGCCTTTATTCTGTGCGATACAGATGTACCAAAAGGTAAGACCTTTCAAATTAAGGGCATGCTCAAAGAAGATAGCAGTCATAATTAAGGGTTACTTGTGAAAATAGAAGCTTTCAAAGTTGTTTTTTTTCCTTCTACTATAATGGGAAGAAAGAATAACCTCGAGGAACAGGAGGAAGAGCTGCAACCAAGATAACTGTCAGAGAAAAGAAATATGAGTCTGGGCCAGAATTCTAACCTGAGAAAGTTTCTCAGACAGGACCCCCCCCCCCGAATTCTCACCAAAATAAGGGGGTGGTGGTGGAAAGTGCATTCAGACTTAAAGATTCTGTTGCTATAAGTTTAGAAGAAAAGTAGTATTAGCATTAATGACTTTGGTTTCCTCATCTGATTGACCTTGAAGGGCTGATGAAAACTGAAAGCTTGAAAACTGCACTATCTGGGGCACAATCTGTCACCTTTTGGCAACAAATCTCAACAACCTGAAGGCAGAAGCCACACCAATAGTAGGTTACAAATGAAGCAACTCAACAGTGTCTTTTAGGGCATATCCACGCTGCCAGTCCCAGTCCCAGTGCAGATATGGGCCATCAACTTTTCTGAACCAACACTGTTACTTTCTACTGTCCGCTAGCTCCCTTGAGTGTAACTCTACTTCCTTTTCCTGTTCTGTATTTAAAGTAGAGTTTTCCAGTTTTTAGCATCTCTCACACACCCTTCAGATCCCACTGTGCTGCCACATTGTAGTGAGCAAGTATTCCTGAGAAGGATGAGAAAGGAACACTGGGAGTTTATGCCAAGTACATTCCTAGCAGGGTCAACCAAGGTCATCCTAGCTAAAATAAGCAGGCAACCATATTTGGTCAGCAATGATATAGAAAGTTACTAGAGATGGATGATTACTTTGGTGACAATGAAAAAGGTATCCTTTCATACTGGAGAAGCAATGATAAACCCCTTCTGTATTTTACCAAGAAACCCACATGGACAGGTAATAGAAAGTGATAGACAATATATATATGATAAATATATCAGTTTCTACTGGAATACTAATATTACTACTACTACTCCTACTACCCCTACTACTACTACTAATAATAAGCACCTGCAACATAACACCCCAGACTTAACAATTGTTGATAAGAAAGACAAAAAAGTCTGGATAGTGAACGTGGCAGTGCCTGGAGACAGCAGAATAGACAAGAAAGAACTGGAGAAGATAACAAAATACAAAGACCTACAAATAGAAATAGAAAGACTGTGACAAAAGCAAGCAAGGGTAGTACCAATAGTAATAGGCTCCTTGGGTGCAATCCCAAAACAACTGGAGCACCACTTGAACACCATTGTCATTGACAAATTCGCTATTAGTCAATTGCAAAAGGCGGCCTTATTAGGAACTGCTTCCATCCTGCAACGATACCTGTAATACCATCAAACATCCACATCTGCCTATCCCAGGTCCTGGGTAAGGACTCGATAGTAGACAAAATGCCAGATCCAGTCTGAACATGTGGCTGACTGTGGAATGATCCAGAAGAAGAAGAAGAAGAAGAAGAAGAAGAAGAAGAAGAAGAAGAAGAAGAAGAAGAGGAAAGAGGAAGAGGAAGAGGAAGAGGAAGAGGAAGAAGAAGAAGAGAAGTAAGAAGAAGAAGAAGAAGAAGAAGAAGAAGAAGAAGAAGAAGAAGAAGAAGAAGAAGAAGAATAAGAAGAAGAAGAAGAAGAAGAAGAAGAAGAAGAAGAAGAAGAAGAAGAAGAAGAAGAAGAAGAAGAAGAAGAAAAAATAATAATAATAGCAAAAACTGAGTTCAGAGTACCAAACGGGGAAAATGCAAAAATGATTTTTTATTTCAAAGCTGGTGCTGTGCATATATGTGTATTTGAGACATTTGGTTGACATGGAGAACTGCAGAAATTGAATAATATAAAAATAATGTTTTTCAAAACATATGTATCTCCAGTAAGACCAACCTACACAAAGAAAAGCAATTGGCAATTGCTTTCTTGGTGTAAGAATTTGAAAAGTCAGAGCAGCAGATTTGTTCAAAGGGGGGGTGGAGGAATGGGGTGCAATGGTAGCTGGTAGTCCAGATTGAGCACTGGGCAAGATACTTCAAATACTCTCTAATCTGATTAGAACTTTCTTCAACAGGCTTAGAACCCACTCAGAACAGGAATACTTTAAGGATGGTGACAGGTCTACCTTTCGTGAATCTATTTATTTGTCTTTGAATAGGTCCTTAAACCAACTGCCCAACTTTTCACGTTTATTTCAGTCACTTTTGACTAAAGACATGTAGGTGACTGAAAACTCTATGCCAATCAGAGATGCATATGGTTACATACTATTCTATCTAATTCCCTTGTGTGTTGTTGAAAAAATACCTTGAAAATATGCAATTACTGTTATGCTTGGTACATGTATTTCTGCAATTTATGTACTTATGTTCAACTGTGCAACTTATTGCCTTCAATATGTACTATCTCTACAGGTTTTCTCATTATATACTTCAACTGAAAACAATTTCTAACTTTTTTAGCTAATAATTCTAGTATATATACACACACAATTTCCCCAAATGCAGTTAAATGTTTTAACCAAGAATGATAGAGTGGCAATGATAATCACACAGACTACATATTGGTAGAACATTATATCCAGGATCGCAGTTTTTAGAAGTAAAATAAACCCATAATGGATTTTTTTTTTTACATCTCCATTGCTATTTCATATAGTTATTGCATATTCACACATATCCATCATACTATTCTCTTTTGGGATAAGCAACATTATTCATAACACAGAAAAGGAGTAAGAAATAGTAAAACAAAGAAATAAATTCTCACAAACTTCAGCAACAGAAAACTATGATGTTATCTCCAAGTCTATGTACTATGAACAAATTGAGCAAGCCTGCAGAGTAATTAATAGGGATCTGGCAGGAAAAAAGAAAGAAAGAAAGAAAGAAAGAAAGAAAGAAAGGAAGGAAGGAAGGAAGGAAGGAAGGAAGGAAGGAAGGAAGGAAGGAAGGAAGGAAGGAAGAAAGAAAGAGGGAGGGAGGGAGGGAGGGAGGGAGAATAAAAGGGAAAGTAACCAAAAGGATTGAGAGCTTGGAAACATTTTATGCTCAGTTCTGAGAGGTAAAAAGATTAGCTCCTAAATATCTACTGATAGCCAAGAATAAATTCTGAAAACTGGAAAT
The DNA here is from genome assembly GCF_016545835.1 of Crotalus tigris. Classification (NCBI taxonomy): domain Eukaryota; kingdom Metazoa; phylum Chordata; class Lepidosauria; order Squamata; family Viperidae; genus Crotalus; species Crotalus tigris. The sequence continues at coordinate 3,621,586 of NW_024096572.1, forward strand.
TCCCCATTGTGTGCAATAAAGTGATGGCATTCTGTTGAGTAAGCAGAGGCTCTGCAGAGACTGCAGTAGGGATATAAGGCAATACGTTTCCAGGGCACAAGTTATCTGGGAGAACTAACATGAATCTGTAAGCAGAAGTTGCGCAACCAAGCAAATGTAATTGAATAGGCCAGTGATGGCGAACCTTTTAGAGACCGAGTGCCCAAGCTGCAACCCAAAACCCACTTATGCATCGTTGGGTGCCAGGTGGGTGTGGCCCATTGGCTGGGTGTGGCCAATTGGGGTGTGTGGCTCATTGGGTGGTCATTGCTTTGGTGGTAACGGCAGACTGGATGGGACTAAAAAGTTCAATCAATCAATTCCAACTTTGCAAGATCTTTTTTTTTTCCCCGCAGAAGTTGAAATTGACTGATTGATTGAACCTTTTTTTTTTTGCACACGGCAGTAGAGGCCTAAAGCGAAAAGGTTTTATAAAACCCAGCTGAAGGTCTAGGACTGGGGCAACGGCGCGCATGCCCACAGAGAGGGCTCTGAGTGCCGCCTCTGGCACCCGTGCCATAGGTTCGCCACCACTGGAATAGGCATTTGTTTTTTTTATTAGACTTGTGCGCCAACCATCGGTAACACAGAAAGATGGTGAAAATTGCTAACTGAAGGACGGATTTAAAATTCAATAGTAGCCAATTCAGATGGGGAAAAAGTGGAAGCTAATATGGTAGAGGCAGCTAATATGGCTGCATAAAGACCTTAGTAAATATCTGAAAACAAAAAGGATACCTTGAGAAAATGGAAATGGGGGACAGATCGCCAAGGAAGAGGATATGTGAATAGCTCAGAATATGACAGCAGATGTCAAAAGGTCTAAGGTTGATGAAAGAAAAGAACAACAAAAAAGGGTTTCTTCTGATATGCTCAAAGTAAAAGGAAAAGAAAATCAATATACCAGCTGCTCGGAGAAAATATCAAAATGGTATCAACTAAAAGGCAGACTGATAGAACTCTTATTTTGGCTAAGACTTCTTTAATAAGACCGTTCTACTAGACAGTTGGGAGATAGAGGATGAATGGCCAAAACTAAAGTTGTAGATTGATAGAAATATAATAAAATATTCTAAATTTCTAAAATATTGTGGGGAAAAAGAGGAAGAAGGAGTATAATGTATGTTTACCACTTGGACTGCTTATAAGAAGCAACGGATGGAAACTAATCAAGGAGAGAAGCAACCTAGAACTAAGGAGAAGCTTCCTGACAGTTAGAACAATTAACCAGTGGAACAACCTGCCTCCAGAAGCGGTGAATGCTCCAACAGTGGAAGTTTTTAAGAAGAGACTGGACAGCCATTTGTCTGAAATGGTATAGGGTTTCCTGCCTGAGCAGGGGGTTGGACTAGATGACCTCCAAGGTCCCTTCCAACTTTATTATTATTATTATTATTATTATTATTATTATTATTATTATTATTATTATTATTATTATTATGTAATAAACATGAGATAAAAATCTAAGAAATAAATAACTAAAAATTAGGGAGTATCTATTTACTCTGAAGTAAGTTTAAATCTCTAGGGTCTCTATTGTAACCTAGGTATCTAAGGAAGCAGCCAATAGGCTGTCTGAAGTGTGCTGAACAGGTGAAATGCCATAAAGTGTAACAACAACTGCTAGAGGAAAATAAATATTGTCCTATCTTCAATAAAGTGAGAAATGAAGTTTTAGGGAACTACATAAGAGTCCTGTGACATCAATACCAGGAAAAATTCTACTGTTAATAATGAAGCAAATGAACTATGGACTCCTTGAAAACAATGCAGCAATTGTTAGGAGCCTGCATTAAGTCTTGCCAGACTCATACTATACCAGTGGTTCTCAACCTTTTTATACGGCAACCCCGGTCATAAGGACGAGCTGCGCATGTGCGGCGGCGCCCCCATGCGTGCCCCAATGCGTGGCGGCGCCCCCATGCATGGTGGCGCCCCCATGCGCGGCACGCATACATGGCGCCACCCCGGGGGAAAAAATGGCGGATCGCATTGTTTGGTGACCCCCGTAAAATGGTCGTTCGACCCCAAATGGGGTCGCGACCCAAAGGTTGAGAACCGCTGTACTATACCTAGTGTAAAATTCCTATTTCAATAATGCACAAAGTATTTCCCAACAATTTTTACATAAAAGAGGGATGTCACAAGACACAAGTCTAGACCAGTGGCCCTCAGCAGCCCAGTACCAGTCAACAGACCGGGGGTTGGGGACCGCTGTTCTAGTCCCTATTCTCACACTTATGTTTATGTTTTATATAAAATGACTTGGATGAAAAAATAAATGCTTATTAAATTTCCAAATGACAAAAACTGGATGGCACTGGAAGCAGAAATAAAACGAAGCCGGCTATTTTGATAGGTTAGAGAATAAGAATAAAAATAGGTGTATTAAATTTAACAAAGAAAAATATGAAGTATTTCACCTAGGAAGCAGCAGTCAAATGCACAGATACAGAATCGGGGATACCCAGCTTAATAATAATACATGTGAAAAAGATCTTGAAATAGTTATTTACAAATATAATTTAGCAGTATGAAATGACTGCAAAAAAAAGATGCAATTTTAGGTTGCATCAATAGAAATATAAATTCCAAATCAGAAAAGTAATAGTTCTAACTTTCTTCTGCTTTGGTTAGACTCCACCTCAAGCATTTTTCAGTTTTTTCAGTTCTAAATACAACACTTGAGGAACAATTCAGAGAACAAGTTATAGAAGAACAAACAGACTGAGCAATGGATTAGAAACTAGATCATATGAAGAAATGCTGAATGAGTTTAGCTTTGAGAAGAAAAGATTGGAGAAGGGAGACAACGGGGCTTTTCAAGTACTTGAAAATATGCTACACACAGAAGACAGTGAAGACCCATTCCCACTTGTTTCACATAGCAAGATATGGTATCTTTCTTTCATGTTACAGTAAGGCAGTTTCCATCAAATTGTTTTTAAAAATTGTAATTTTAAGAGGTATTTAACAGTGTAACTAGTTACACACAGATGTGATAGTCATCCTTTCATTGGATGTATGTATCAAAGCAAAGGCCAAATAGTGTTTTGACAGATGTTTTAATTTGTATTCCTGCAATGAGCAAAAGATTTGGCCCTATGGCCGAAATGACCACATCCAGATCTTGATTCTACTACACTTAGTCCAAGACTATCTAAATCATGGAAATCCAAACCACACAAAGAGGCTGATGTGCATTAACAATTAATCTCATGCCTTATGAGTTCTAATTCAGCATCATTCCCATCTGCTGCTAGGGAATGAGCTTGGTCTCTGTCCTTTGACATATGCAACAAATGCTCCATATGGGAGAGAAAAATGGATTGGCAAGAAATGAAACCATCATTTGGTTAACAGACGACTTTAAAAGCCACATAAATTTCTATTGATCTTATTGTGAGGTATTTTAAGAAACCTGTTGGCTGACAAGTGGGTAAAAAAAAAGATTTAAGCCAGTAAACAGTAGATAGCTCATTCATCCACCACATTCTGTGATGCAGACTAGATTCACAAATCACACCAAGGCACACTTTGTTTAACTAAATTAGAATTGGAGAATATACATATCATACTAAGTCACTGACCACAAAGGCTGGACATACAAACCTTAGCCAAAGTTAAATCCCATTATGATTTCTGCATCATGCTACAAAGTTGTTTTCTGTATAGCAGCATGGGTGTTACTCTGACATAACCAAATTTACAATTTCAAACGGTTAGGATATCATGATAACACCTAGCATTCTATCTTTCTCTTCTTCACCTGCCTTTCTATCATTGAAAAACAAGCTAGTAGTTGGCCAGAAGATAGGAAAGACGGTTTATTTCAAGCAGACTCTAAGCAGGATTTGGTTTGCTCTTGGGCATTTAAAAGGAAGTTCCCCAGCTTTTCTCAAATGTAGAAGTTCTTCGTGAGAATGGTTGCCGGGGGATAAAGCAAAAGCTTTGGGTTAACATTCCAAGTTCAGATGCTTGGAACGATGGACCTGTTCTGCATATGTTACCCTGAGCACTGGGTGGTTTCCAGGAAAGGTCTGCTTTTCCTTGCTCAGAGTAGGACTTATGTAGCCTGCTTTTTTCTTGCAACAGGTGAGGGATGATGGGATTATAGATGATAAACAAATAAGAAACAAAACAAGAATTCTTAGAGAAACTAAAGCTAAACGTAATTTTAAAAATAAAATATCATTAAGTGATTGAGAAGCCAGAACTGCTTAAAATGATTATTACAGTGAATTAATATACACATAAAAGCCCTGATGCAACAGGGAACCAACAACAAAAACAAAACAAAAGTAAAAATCATGGAAAAGGAAATAAAAACAATGAAATGCCAGAAAGCCTCTTTGATGTGCTCCAAATAATGTTTTGATGCTATGGTTGCAGTCCTCAACCACTTCAATGGGGCTTCTCTGCACTATGGTTTCAGGAGAGCAGCCAATGTAAGTAAGAAACAGATTTTTCAAATTAATTCTCTATTTTTAATACATGTCTTGGCTGACAAGCTTTGTGCCATACTCATGCCTTGTAATGAAATGAGTCACAAGAACCAGGCTTCATGCTGGGGAAGTTAGGCTAAAGTATCTTAAAAACTATTTCTACTTGAGCTAACACCAAGGTGAAATATAACAACAACAACAACAACAAAACTCCTATGTATCCCTTAAGTGACGGACTTCACTGAAAGAAGTGTACTGTCTTATTTTTACATGTTTTAATTGGTAGGCTTGTGAGATAATTACACAAAAGGAAAGGTGGTCAAAGAATCTGTTTTTGATTTGGGTGTGCTTTAAACCTGGGTGATTTAAAGGTATATAACACTAAAAATACGTGCCACGGAAAGGTAAGGGGGAGAGAGACAAACAAAGTCATTACTAAAAGCCAACATGGGTTTGTCAAAAATAGATCATGCCAGACAAATCTTATTGCATTCTTTGACCAAGTGACAAAATTAGTGGATCAGAGGAATACTGTGGACATAATTTACTTGGACTTCAGTAAGGCATTTGATAAAGTAGATCACAACCTACTACTTGATAAGATAGAAAAATGTGGGGTAGACAGAATCACCACCAGATGGATCCGTAGCTGGCTGACCGGCCATACTCAGCGAGTCGTCCTCAATGGAACTGCATCTATATGGAAGGAAGTGTGTAGTGGGGTGCCCCAGGGCTCTGTTCTGGACCCAGTGCTCTTCAACATCTTCATCAATGATTTGGATGAAGGGATAGATGGGGAACTCATCAAATTTGCAGATGACACCAAGCTGGCAGGAATAGCCAACACTCCAGAAGACAGGCTTAAGATACAGAAGAATCTGGACAGACTTGAACACTGGGCACTAACTAACAAAATGAAATTCAATGGTGAAAAAAGCAAGGTTCTACATTTAGGCAAGAAAAACCAAATGCACAAGTACAGCAAAGGTGGCACCATGTTCAATAGTAGTAACTGTGAGAGGGACCTCCTAATAGACAATCACCTAAATATGAGCCAGCAGTGTGCTGCAGCTGCCAAAAAGGCCAACACAGTGCTAGGCTGCATTAACAGAGGGATAGAATCAAGATCACGTGAAGTATTAATACCACTCTTCAATGCCTTGGTAAGGCCACACTTGGAATACTGCATCCAGTTTTGGTCACCACGATGTAAAACAGATGTTGAGACTCGAGAAAGAGTACAGAGAAGAGCAACAAAGATGATTAGGGGACTGGAGGCTAAAACATATAAGGAACGGTTGCGAGAATTGGGTATGTCTAGTTTAAAGAAGAGAAGGACAAGGGGGGACATGATAGCAGTATTACAATATCTCAGGGGCTGCCATAAAGAAGAGGGAATTAAGCTATTTTCCAAAGCACCTGAAGGCAGGACAAGAAGCAACGGGTGGAAACTCATCAAGGAGAGAAGCAACCTAGAACTAAGGAGAACCTTCCTGACAGTGAGAACAATTAATCAGTGGAACAGCTTGCCTCCAGAAGCAGTAAATGCTCCAACACTGGAAGTTTTTAAGAAGAGACTGGACAGCCATTTGTCTGAAATGGTGTAGGGTTTCCTGCCTGAGCAGGGGGTTGGACTAGATGACCTCCAAGGTCCCTTCCAACTTTACTACTATTATTATTATTAAGCTAGAGATAATTCAGATATCAGCTCTTCTTGTTTAGACATATTGAGGATGGGCACCTAAGATGGAAATGGACTACACCAGGAAGTTCTAGCTGACAATACATCTCCTAGATTGCTCTATTTTCCCTTCTTTACAAGGCAGGAGTTTGCACCTGCACAGACACCTATGCAAAGATAATAACAACTAGTTCAGTGATGGTGAACCTTTTAGAGACCGAGTGCCCAAACTGCAACCCAAAACCCACTTATTTATTGCCGGTTGCCAGGTGGGCACCCGGCAGACTGGGTGGGTGTGGCCAAGGTAGGCGTGGTCACCTCGATGTTGCTTGTGGGGAGGGACACCTGTGGGGGCCGGGCAGGGTTGGGGGAGATCCAGCGGGTCTCTGGCAGGTGGGGTGGTGGGAGGAGGCTTTTCCTGCAGAGTGAGACGAGGCAGGCTGGGGATGCCATTATCTCAGGGCAAGGCAAGGCAAGGCAGGGGCCGGGGCAGCTGCTGCCTGACACCATCGGCCCCCGCACACAGAGGCCAGCGAGCGCATGGGGGCCGACAGTGTCCGTCAGCAGCCACAGCCTGCCAGCCCCTCGACCGGCACACTCTGGGGCTCTGCAGCCCGCCACCAGCAGTTCAGAGAAGTGCCCACAGAGCGGGCTCTGAGTGCCGCCTCTGGCATGCGTGCCATAGGTTCGCCACCACTGAACTAGTTCCTTCCTCTTAAGGCTGGTGATTCAGGGTCCAGAAAATGGAACTAAAGGGACCTAGAAATGTTTGGATTATGTCACGCATAATTCAAGCTATGCCTTCAATGTGCGTTCCAATATACTGAAGAACTATTCTGTAAAAAGGGATGGGCCTGGCAAAGAGAATATGTAGAGAATTTTGCCTTTGTTCCTGAACAAAATATTCCTATTGGGAGAAAGAAGATTTCATGCCTCTGGAACCCAATAGCAAGACTACTGGTAACAGAAGCCTTACCTTAGCATCCAAGATCTGCAACACCATGGAAAGAGAGAGAAACGGGCAATTTTCCCCTGCTCCTGTTACGTTACTCCCTGATTACCAGGAGTGATTCTAGAATCAACTATATCGTAGAAAAAAAAAACCAAGAGAAGGGACTAGGCAAAAGCATCACCCGCTACCTGTTTCTGTGCTGCTATTTAGCTGCTTCTATTTTCTTTTGTTTCTATATTTTTTTTTCATGTAACCTTTGTCAGTATGCTATTTTAAGAAATCTAATTGAAAGAAAGGATTATAAAGCCAATCCAACAGCAACAATGATGTTTATAGATCAAGGCTATAGTCTGGATCTAGTTGTCTGTATTTAGCTCAAGTGCTCCAAACAGATTGAAATACACAGCTACCAGATCTGGGCTGCACAAATATAGATGACCATTACAGGACAGCAGAGAATCATAGAAACATCAACCTCATTTCCAACATTTCACAGTCATCCATATTTTACTTTTACTGAGTACAAAAAGAAGAAAAAGAAAAAGACCTACAGATTTTTTGCAGACCAGATCTTATAGACTTAATGAAATACAAATAACCGGGGAAAAGCGTAGACTGTACTTTGCTGGCCTGTTTTTTCAAAGGCTACTTTTCTCCTTCTTGTAACATGTTAATATTAAATTCCATATGTTTACATCAATAAATAAGAATTTGTATACATAAAAGAAGATAATCTTGCATCTTGACAGTTTCATCTCTTTCAGTATTTTAACTGGTTTAGATTAATTTTTGAAAAACAACATCTCATTTTTTTCCAGACACGAGGATAGCTTTGTTTGGCACATGTTTTTTTTTTTATTTTTTTCAGTCTTGTTATTACCACACAAATATAATTTATTTTAAATGGAGGTCATTTTCAGTTGTTTAGGGAAATCATTTTCCAAACTGCCAATGTTCCAGGAACCATTTTTTTTACATTGGTTAATCTGCTAGTGCAGGGCTTTTCAACCAGTGGTACGGGTACCACCTGTGGTACATTGGCACCTGGCAGGTGGTACGCGACCATCCTAGAAAATTGGTAGCAGGGGAGGGGAATGAGTTGAATTGGTGGCAGCACCGCACAAGCCTGAGCGAGAGATGGCTGGAGCTGCAGGGCTGTCAAGGCTCAGCGGAAGCACCAGGATCAGCGCAAGGCTCCAGCTGGAGCTTGGCACTGATCCTGGTGCTTCTGCTGAGCCCTGAAGAAGCACTAATCAGCTGGAAAGCAGCACTAATCCTGGCACTTCTGCTGAGCCCAGAAGAAGCGCCAATCAGCTGGAATGTTGCAGCAGCACCAGGGTCTTGTGATTTACATTCAGATGCTTGATAACTGATTCATATTTATGACACTCACAGTGTCCCAGGGTCATGTGAAGTGACCAAAACCTGCTGCAACCACCCAGCAGACGGGAGGAATAAAAATCAAACACCCCCCCCACTCCACCCCTGCTGCCAATCCTCAACAGAAATGCTCACAATAATGAAAACCTCGGATAGGAGGAAGAGTATCGCCGGGCTGGCAGGTAGGTGTCTTGCTCGACTGTGGCTTGGGGGGCACTTTTTTCAGTGCCACTGTAACTTCGAACAGTCAGTAAGTGAACTGTTGTAAATCGAGGACTACCTATATCACTTTTTTCCATTTTTTTTTGGTCATAAAGTTTTTGACACCGTGTTAGGCGACTGGTGGTACTAGGATGTTGCCATATCCTAAAAGTGGTACACTGGGTGAGAAGGTTGAAAAGCCCTGTGCTAGTGAACCTACAGATTATAGAGCAGGGGTGTCAAACTCAGTTTCATTGAGGGCTGCATCAGCATTGCGGTTGCCCTCGGGGGGGCAGTGGGTGTGGCCAGGGTGGGTGCAGCCTAATGGGTGAGTGTGGATGGAATGGGTGTGGCCTACTGGGTGGGCATGGCCAGCTCTACATCATTCGCGTCAAAGGTGCCTGTGGGGGCCTGGGCAGGAGTGGGACAGATCTGAGGGTCTCTGGTAAAGAGGGTGGGACTGGGGCAAGCGCCAAGGCATGGTCCATTTCCTCATTCCTCACAGACATCTCTCCAGCATGCACCCAGGGGGCAGGGCCAACATGGCAGGAGCTGGTTCCTCGCTGTTTCTAGATGGCCCTGTGGAGCTAAGACTGAATGCTTTTCAGCATAGATGGCCACCACAAAATTGTATATTGGCTCCCGGCCAGCTTGGGCCAGGGACAAGGCAGCGGGGGCCATTCCCCCACTGTTTCCAGGATGGCTTCTTGGGCCACATGAAACCAATTTACGGGCCGCATCTGGCCCCCGAGCCTTGTGTTTAACATGTCTGTTATAGAGGATCATAACATGGGTTCTACCACACCAATCTACTATCTCATGAATGACTATAGGATTACACTGTAAAACATGTTCATTGCATTTGCACAGAATCCTAAAGCATGGTACAATCTTTGACAATGGCCTCTGTTGAAAACTGGCGGAGGATTCAAAATGGTTCAAAAGTGTTTATACACTACTGCTCAGCTTTTAGTCCCCAAAATGATTTCTAGAATCTATAGAATAGGATAATTTTTATATATGATTATTTGTAGTTTTGTATCATTATAATTTCTGAGCATAAAGGAGATTTGTGACACGTAAGACTGTGTCTCTTTCACCAAGAGCAACCAGATGCATTTTAACAGGACATGAAATGATTAAGTTTTTCTTCATTTGTCAGTTTCCAGTCTATTGTTGATCTAGAACTGGGGGAGTCATTCCTAGTCGCCCCTACGCTTCAAAGGGCAGAAAATAGGCTAAACCTTGGTAGCAGCATCCATTTATTTTTATTTGTAAATGCATTGCATACATTTATAATTTTCCCATTGCATTACATTTTGAGACATTTACTTCTCTAAGCTAGAGTCTGTCATTCCCTCCAACTTGAAATGTGGTTATTCTTAATTAAAATTAAGCAAAACAAGCTAGCTTCAAAGCCTGTGATTTGAAGTTGATTTATTGACATTAACAATAGTTGGAATTAACTATAGCTTGTCCAGGTATGTTCAAACTACCAGTAATAAGTATGATTAGTTTAAAACCAAACCAGAACTCTGAAGTTCCTTTTTTGTAGATTTGTAAGGAAGACTGAAATCGGTGTTTGCTGCAGCTCATTCTTGTTGCAACATCAGTCTTACAATTTCTAATCCTTCTGCTAGTTGTTCATTTCTCTAATTTATACTTGAGAATTTCTCTTGAGTGGTTTGGAACTATGTTATTATTACCAATGGTACAAGGTGCTACTATTAGTATTGCTGTTTTTCATTCTACATTTTTCCATTACTTTGAAGCCATCCTGGCTAGCTTAGTGGGAGGCATTCCCTCATTGCATTTTCACTGGACATGCAACAGAAGAGTATGAATCAAGGAAGGCTATAGACTGCTAGACTGCTAGAATAGGGCATTTTTGCTTAATTGACTACACTAGACTACTAGAGCAACATTCCAACTATTCAGCAGAAAAGCTGTCTAAGAACAGTATTCAAACAAGCAAAAACACACTGCGGCAACACAGAACTTTAAAGAGAAGAAATAGATTGATTTACAGAATTTTTCAACACGATGAATGCCCACACAACTTCATTAAAAAGTGTCCTTTCACATATCAAGCTAGAACATAACCAGCACAATCCATGGAAAAAGCATGTTCTCCCATACATAAAAATGTCTCAGAAACCAGCAGTAAATTACTTCACACTAACCCAAAAATTAATGAAATCCCTCCAAAGCATCTTAAACAAACCCAAAGATTCAATGATTAAAAAAAAAACCCAACAACAACAGAAGAGGAATTATTTACATCATATAGTGCAAAGACCATGAAAGCCACTATGTAGGACAAATAGGGGGAAATTAGCAAAATGCATACAAGAACACCAACCGGCAATCAGAAGCTAGGATGGAAAGTCTTTTAATTTCACAATTCATGACTCAATTTGGAAGGTAACCATTTCAGATCAAGCTAAATCCAGGATTGAGAGGGAATTCCCTAGAAGTCTGGCATTCTGTAATAGATGACACATTCAATAATCTGCACATAGACAAGGGAAAACCAACACTGTAGTCAGAAATAATCTATGATGAAACAATATAGCCAAACAAGTTGGGCATCCTAATCAGAAACAGGCACTCAAACTACAGCAATTCTGATCAATTCAGGTAGGACAAGTTGCCACAAATAAATTGTAAGCAATTCTTATTCTTTTGTGTCAAAGCATCAATGATGATGATGATGATGATGAGGAGGAGGAGGAGGAGGAGGAAGAGGAGAATGAAACACTGCAAGAAGAAAAACTTGGCAAACATCAAGTTCCTAATATTTCAAACTTGAGCTACAAATTTACTACCCTATTACATGAGAAAAGTTTTTATGGCAAGGACTCTGTGCCTCTGATATACTACCTAAGAAAGTTCATTAAATCGTTCACTCATTCACTCATTATTATGATCCTTCTTCTTTAAAATTGGATTGCAGTACTTCTTAGTATTTTTGGTTTTTGGAAATTTTAGTAACAATTCTATGAAAGCAAATGAACACTCATTCAGGAGAAGACTCTTCTTATCCAACAGCAGTTGTTGACGGCACTTACAAGCAACCAAGATTAAAACCCAGAATCAAGAAATATCCCTTTATGTATCAGTGAGACATTTAGTTTTGTGATGCTTTTTACTCAAGAAGATTCCCCAAGGCAGCTTATATAAAACAATAAACACAATTACATTGGGGATGCTTCTAGACAGATACCTTCTAGCATTAATGAAGATCATTCTTGCATGGTAAATAATAGGCTGAATTACCACTGACTTTTCATAACAAGGGAGGATATTGTGTGTTTTCTGTTTATTTTTTTCCGTTTCACTAAATTGTGACTGATTTGTACTGGTTCTAGGCTGAGTCTTCTCTTAAATCCCCCCCCCCCCAGGCTCTGCCTCTTCTTCTCTTGCATCTTTCTAGCACTCAGTGAAGGTCACCTAGCTGCCTTTGTTCCTAGAGAGGACTGGAACTCACTATCTGCTGGTTTGTAGCTTGGCATCTTAACCACTACACCAAACTGGCCCTCATTCTTTTTGCGTATACATCCTACACTTCCACTGACATCTATGAATTAATATTTTAAAAGGGTAAGATTTTTTTTTTGCTATGGGTAATAGCTCCCCAGCTGGCAGTACCTAGCGTGTTTGAACATGTATTTAACAGTGTACAGTAGGGGGGGGGGGTCAGTACAGAGCAAGATTTTCAACTTGAACCAGGGAGATCCAAATTCAACTGGCCTCCTGAGTACAGAGCTCACCTCTGAGGGCTTGACTTTGGTTGCTCAAGAGCAAGTTATCAGGATTAATGATATCAAAGCCAGAATTGGGAAAAAACAAAATCATTAAATAATTCAAAAGGCAGATTGTGCAATGAAACAGAAGAAACAGTGAATCCTATTGCAATGGAATGCATAGGTAACCTTGAGGAAAGGGGAGAAAAGATGCTGTCGAGAAAGCCATCAGACTAGAGAGACTGGAGCCCATAATCCAGGGGTGTCAAACTCGCAACGCCACACATCACAACTTTTTTCCCATTGCCGGCAATGGGGTGGGCGCAGTTTCCACATGATGCATCCGGCCCGCGGGCCGGCAGTTTGACAACCCCGGCCATAATTATTTAATGGTCAAGAAAGAAGCTTAGGAAGGACTCGCCCTAATGCGTCTTAGAGTTAAAAGTGGTGGGCGGGAAGATTGTCCTCTCAGACTTTCAAGATTCTATTAATGTAGCCTTACAATAAAGTAGATTTAACTCATCTAGTCATGTTTCCTGTCTGGTTTATCCAGGAAGGCCAACATATAGTCAGGTTGAACAAGATCACACAAACTGATTACTGTATAAACAATGACATAACTCAGCCACCAAAAATGATTCACTGGTATATCTGCAAACATTGTCATGTGCCAGTAATGAAAAATTGGTGGCAACATAGAGATGAAAAAGCAGTTGAAAAGGAGCAGGTTGAAATATGGTGGGATTTCTGAATACAATCTGATGAAAGTCTTGGCTCACAACCTACTGGATTTAACTTTTTTTTTTTTTTTTTGAAAAACAGATCCTGAGGCATTGATATGGCAATACTAGGAGGGTAGAACAGAAAGAATTGGAGAAGATCACAGAGTAAGCAGATCTGAAAATTGGAACTGAAAGATTGTGGCATGAACCGACTGTTGTGGTCCCAGTGGTTATTGGCACACTGGGTGCCATACCAAAAAATCTTGGATGGCTCTTAGAAAATATGTGCATTGTCAAAATTTCCATCTGTCAAATACAAAAGGTTACACTGCTTGGATCTGCACATATACTACGCTGATACGTTATGACATTCTAGGTTCTTGGGAAGAACTTGATGTGTATGAAAATCAACACCTGCTAAAGAACTGTCAGCTGTGACTTCACATTATTGTGTATACAATAGTAATAACATTCTGAATAGGCATCCTTTTTAAAATCCATTTTAATTAATCTTTTAAGTGGCACTAATATACTTTTCATACTTGGACAAACATTAATTACATAACAATTTGATCAATGGAAGGGCCTTAAAAACATCCACCCACAAGTTTTTAAATTAGCTTTGCCTACTACAAGGTAAGAACTGGCATCATGTAAACAATTCAATGAATCCTGCATGTTATTTTTTTTTTTTTACTAATTTTATGATATTATCCATTTAGTCATATCTGACTCTTGGCAATTCTATGGGCCAGGTCTCTCCACGTTTTCCAATCTTGTACTACTTCTTTGAGTTGTTCTATGCTCTGGCAATATAACTAATGTTATATTGAACATTAATTGTGGCTGGATGTTGGGTAACTTCAGCCACCTCATAGAGTTGGTTTTGTATGTAAAATAGGAGGAAGAAGGAGTATTATGTATGTTCACCACCTTAAGTTGCCTATGGTGTAATAAAGGTGGGATAAAAAAATATAATAAATGAAAATAATTACCTATCCATTTATAGATAGCTTTTTTGAAAGATGTTCTCTCTCTCTTTCTCTCTCTCTCTCTCTCTCTCTTTCTCTCTCATACACACACACACACACACAGAGAGAGAGAGAGAGAGAGAGAGGCAGGCAGGCAGGCAGACAGATAGACAGACAGAGAGACACAGAGAGAGACAGAAAAAGAGAGACGGGGGGGGGGGGGAGAGAGAGAGAGAGAGAAAGAGAGAAGGGGGAGGTAACGAGAATTTATTCTAAATCAGGCGTAGTACATGAAGTCCAGTCCCTTTATGCAGCATAAACCCATTAGTAAAAACACAAATCACTATAAAGTGATTTTGAATTGTAGTTTGTTAAAATGAGAGACAAAATAGATGGGTTAAATCTCTGTAGGACTTAATATAACTATTTCACTTCTGTCCTCAAAAATACAGAGGTGCAGTTCAACAAACATCCCTGAAGCCTTTCCATTCTTTCTTTTCTCTATAATAAACATGGCTCCTAGCTGAAAAAAACTGTCCATCCTTGATCTAAGAAAGAGGTAATATGCACAATGCTGTGCCTCAGGTGAGCTACTGAACAGACAATGGGATGCTTCCGTACATTGCTAAGCATTTATTTTCCCTGCTCCAGGATACAATGGGCTTAAGTCATTTCCTTACTAGTGACTTCTAGCATTTTCTAGAGTCAGTCAACCATTATTTGCCATGGAGAGGCTTCTACCACTTCAGTTTTGTGAGGCTATGACAATACCGGTCATTAATGAGGAAACCACCCAAGAAGAAAGATAGAAAAGCTATGGGCAAGAGCCATGTTTTCCTTTAGCTGCCATGCAGTGGCAAAGGAGCAGTGCTTTTTGTAAAGACTGAAAAGTATGAATTACATTATGAGTTTTCTCTATGGGAAAAAAATGCTATGGAAAAAATTATTTATTTATTTATCTTATTCATTTGTTTATTATCTTGCCTCAAGGCAGCGAACATATCCAACATACCTTCTTCCTCCTACATTTACCGCAAGCACACTGTGAGGTGAGTTGGGCTGTGAGAATGACTGGGCCCAAGGTTAGCCAACTAGCATTCCTGGTCAAGCCGGAACTTGAACTCAGTCTCTTGCTTTCTAGCCTGGTGGCTTAACCATGATTAAACCAAACTGGCTCTCTATGGAAACCTATCACACACACACTGATTGAACACAGTAAAAGCAGGTAATAGCCCTACCCTCCCTTGCCTCTTATCTCAATTTAACCTCAAAATACTTCATTAATATTTGGCAAGGCTAGCCTGAAAATAGAATAAATTGTTGTCATTACTTCAAAAAGAGTGTGGATAATCATTTTTAACAAGGAATTTGTAAAAATGCCTTTGAAGGAATTTTTGTAGAGTACACGAGAGAGGTTAACCTACATTGTGAGTTGTCAAACACTACAGAAATGAATGTAATTAATAGCAAAAAGCCCAGAAGAAGCAAGGTCAGTGTTGACACATTGTTATCACTTTGGGTCTGACTACTCACTGCCGTCTTTATTCCCCGTAAAGCTAAGGAGGAAGCTATAAATACCACATCTGCAAGTAGCAACAGGGTAAAGGGCCTCCAGATGAAAAAGACTGAAAGATGGAGGCGATATCAGAATCGGATGCCCATTTCATAACCAGCTCATTGAACTGTGATCTGACTTGGATGGTACTGATTGGGGGGGGGGGAGGAAGGAGGCTCACCAAAATGATATATATATTAAAAAAAAATGGACTTAGGATGGATTTTTCTTTATTTTATATTTGTGACTGAAAAAAAGTCTTAATCCAAACTTTGAAATGAAAATCTATTTGAGAGCACTTGTGTTAAGAGGAAGTTAAAAAAAAATGATGTACTAGTTTACAGAAAACTTTGTGTTCTAAAAAGGATGTTTACAAAAGGAGGAGGGAAAAAGATATGCTAGAAGGGTAGTTTGGAAGGTGGGAGCTAAATTCAATATTGAAGTTCAAAGCCTGTATGTTAAGAAGTTAAAGGGAAAAAAAGTGTTAGAAGGTTTTGATTTTAGAAATGTATTTAAATAAAATTTAGCATTTTTCTTTTAAAAAAAGGGTTGGGGAAAAAAAAAGAGTACTTTTGCCAGTAAGGTCAAAGAATTTGAAAGTAAATAGTTAACTTTGTTAATAAAAATGGTGATAGTTTGGGAGGGATTGGGTGAGGGTTGATTTGTTTTTGGTTGTTTATTTGTAAAACTTTTAAAAAATTTTGAATAAAAAAAATGGTGATAGTTTACAAAGATTATTAGATGCAAATAGAAATACATATTATTTCCACAGCAAAGGACGTAAAACAGGAATGGTTAAATTGATCATTCTATTTAAAGAGAATATATTTGAGTATGTTTTTCATTTCTGCTTGTGATGAAAAAATATGTAATTTTGACCTTGGTTTTGTCGATTAGATAGCTTTGCTGTTATATAATAATGTGTAAAAACAAAAAATTGAGGCTAAAGTCTTTTATGCTGTACTGTGCTAAAAAGAGGCAGAAGCCAACCCCTTTTTTTCTCTTTTCCCTTGTACCTCACAACTTCTCTTCCTTTTCCCTCCCTTAATCTATGTCTATTATTCTTTGTATTTTATATTTTATATATTAAATAAAAATAATGAAATGGAAAAAGAAAGGCAAGAATTGTGTCAGGAATTCGTAGGGTAGAACCAGAAAACTGGTTTATGGGAAAACGTCTCGTGTCTCGATTTGAAGCCTTTTTACAATGAAAGATTTTCTCTCTGAATTTAAGTACTCATACTGGAAACTTGCTTAGGTTAGGATTTTCAGCAACAATGTATAAAGGTAGTCCTTGACTTATAATCATTTGTCTAAGTGACTGTTCGAAGTTTCAAAGCACTGAAAAAAATGACTTCTGATTGTTTTTCACAATTGTGACTCTTGTGGCATTCCCCAGAGTCACCTGATCAAAATTCAGGTACTTGGCAAGTGACATGTCCTTATGACAGGCGCATTGTCACGGGGTGATGTGATCACTATGTGCAACCTTCCTAACAGGTTTCCTACAAACAAAGTCAATGATGGAAGCCAGATTTTTTTTTTTTAATGACTAAAATGACACTCTACAACACACAAAATGAAAACCCTAGCAAATGACATTATGGCTTGACAGAATGTGTGAATCCAGCCATTGAATCCTCTCTTGACAACAGGTTTCAAGCTCAGGGTTCATGTGAAATGTCATGCTGACTTCCATGAAAGCAGGATAGTTATTTATTTTACGAGTGCAGAACATCTTACGTTAAAAGAGAAACATATTTAAAATTGGTATAATAATCTAAATAAGGAAAATTTAGATAACTATACAACAGATATAAAAATTAAAACAGAGAAGGAATTTAAAACACTCCTGTGATGTCATATAGCATTGGAGGCCCAGAAAGTAGTGGTCTGAATAGCTTTATCATTAGCCAGGAACAAATCATCCATTGTACATGGTCCATCCAGACTATGAAATATCAATAAGTGTTCAAGACTCTGCAATTTCTCACATTTGCAGTTTCCATCTCCTGTGATATAGCCCCATGGATACATGAACTACTGTTAAAACGAAACCCTTAATAGCTGGGCATATCCCAGGCACAACTAGAAATGTTACCAGTGGCAATACCTTCCCTCATCAGAACATCACAAACAGAATGGTAGGGATGGGAATAACTTGATCCCCTCATCCTTTAAAGCAGGGGTCCCCAACCCTCGGTCCGTGGATTGGCACCCATCCGCGGGCTGTGCAAACAAGCCAAGCCCCATCTGGGATGCAGGCAGCACAGGAAACCATGCCCCCTTCAGTCCATGGAAAAACCTGTCTCCCGGAACTGGTCCCTGGTGCCCAAAAGGTTGGGGGCCGTTGCTTTAAAGGAGGAGTAGAGAAGCTTAGCCTATTTCTCATCAAGGAAGAAATGGCTATGAAGAAGAAAGAGGCATGAGCTGACCTAGGGTTTTTCAAAGGGGGTTCTATGCAAACCTGGCAAGAACTTGGCAGGGTTCCATGAGAGATTAAGCAAAGGGGAACTTCACTCAAATTCAGCCTGGAGCATCTATAGTAATTTTTCTAAGATACAGTCAAAAGGGAGGGGGGGGGAGCTGGTCAATTCTCATTTAGAATATCTCCTCCCCCAAAAGAAAAGACCTCTGTGCATATGACAACACCAGTGCCTCTAAGAGGCAGGCAACAGAAACTCAGGGTGGTTTTGTTTTTTTAATTAAGCAAACTGCTTTCATGACTTTTTTTCTTTTTTTTTTATTGAAAATTTTTAAAAGTTTTTACAAATAACAACACACAAAAAAAAACAACCCTCACCCAACCCCTCCCCAACCACCCCCTCCATCCCTCCCCCGAGCTTCCCAGAACTGAATATAGGCTTAATTAAAATTTTAAGAAAACTAAACAAATTTTAACAATTTATAAAATAATTAATAATAGGATATATATAACGTAGACATTAAGAAAAAAAATATTTAAAAAGAAAGAGAAAAAAAAGAAAAGTAAGAAAATGAAAAAGAAATAAAAAAGAAGAAAGAAGAAAGAAAGAAAGAAAGAAAGAAAGAGAAAACAATCTATAAAATATCAAAAATTACGTACAAGTTACAAAAAAGCTAAATAATATTTTTTTAAATCCAATTTATATTGTGTAAAACTTATCCATTTTTCCCATACAGCAAAAAACTTCTCTTGCGATTGCTCCTTTAAAAAAGCCGAAATCTTTGCCATTTCTGCCAAATAAGAAACTTTAAAAAACCATTCTTGCAAAGTAGGCAAAGATTCCTTCTTCCAATATTGCCCTACTAACAGCCTTGCGGCTGTAATCAAATTTAACATTAAAATAACCTCCTTAGCATCACAATCAGTAACAATACCTAACAAAAATAACCGCGGAGTGAATTTTACCCTCCTTCTAAAAATTCTTTGAATATTCCACCATATCTTAATCCAGAAAGCTTTTATGTTTTTACACGTCCACCAAGTATGATAATAAGTGGCATCCAAACAGCCATATCTCTAACACTTAGGCTGTAAATCAGGGTACATAATAGACATTTTTTGTGGATCAAGGTGCCATCTATAAAACATCTTATAAAAATTCTCCCTTAAATTCTGGGCTTGTGTAAATTTAACATTCCTCACCCAAATAATTTCCCAGGTATCCAGTGGGATTGGTTCACCAAAATTTTGTGCCCATTTAATCATACAATCTTTAATTCAGATTCTGAATCCAATTCCACTAGGATCCCATAAACCCTCTTAATGTGAGTTTGTCTTTGGTCCTTTACTTGTTTGATAAGATTTTCATCTTCTCTAAGCCAGCCCACATTACAATCCGTCTTCCATCTGTCCACTATTTGTCTATATTGAAGCCATGAATAGGTAATATTTTCATGTGTTAAATCTTCCAAAGATTTTAACTGCCAACTCTGACCATGACTTTTTTTCATGACTGGCTCAAAACCAGTAACTATGAAAGGGAGTCCTCGTGGACAATCACTTAAAAATCAGCCACCCAGCGTGCGGCAGCAGCCAACAAAGTTAATACAATCCTTGGTTGTATAAACAGAGACATAGAACCAAAATCACATGAAATATTAATACCACTTTATAAATCCTTAGTAAGACCATGCCTGGAATACTGCATCCAGTTTTGGTCACCACATTACAAAAAAAGATGGTGAGACTTTGGAAAAAGTGCAAAAAAGAGCAACTAAGATGATTAAGGGCCTGGAGACAAAAACATATGGATAACGGTTGCAGGATTTGGGTTTGGCCAGTCTAGAGAAAAGAAGGACTAGGGCTGACATGATAGCGATATTCCAATATTTGAGGGGCTGCCACAAAGAAGAGGAGGCTCAACTTACTTTCCAAAGCACCAGAAGGCAGGACAAGAAACAATGGATGGAAACTGATCAAGGAGAGAAGCAACCTGGAATTAACAACTAACAACTAACGATGAGGACAATTAACCAGTGAAACAGCTATCAGAAGTGGGTGCTTCGTCACTGGAGGTTTTTATAAAAAGACTGGACACCCACATATCTGAAATGGTATAGGATCTCCTGATTGAGCAGGGGGTTGGACTACAAGACCTCCAAGGCCCCTTCCAGTTCTATTCTGATTGATTGATGACCTCTCCCCTTATTAAAAAAAAGCCTGGGTTAGCATAAGCAGATCACACCTCTGTCACCTTTCTGGAGCCCCTTAGAGAAGTTATAAAATGCCAGTTGAGCCATAAAATGCATGGGAGGCAAAGGAATGTTGATAACAAGAAGGGATACTTGGAGGTGAGGAAAGCTATGGGAAGTAAGGATAAAGGAAGATAACAGGAATAGAAACATCAAATGTGACTGTTATTCTAACACACAGTCTCTGGGATCTTAATAGAACCACTGTCTTTCTAGTCCCACCTTTATTATTTCACAGATACATTACAGGTATACTTGGATTTACATACTGTATACCTATGAGGGAGCTGCATCTTTGCCTATTTTACATTTGCTTTTATAGCTTCCCGTACCAAAATAAACACACTTTGTACTTCTACTGATGAGTGTGCTGTTCTTCAACAAACTCGTAAAAGAGACTCTACAATAATCTTATCTGAGATTGGGAGGATATAAGAAGGTGAACATTGTAAGATATTCTCTATGCCAGTGATAGCGAACCTTTTAGAGACTGAGTGCCCAAACTGCAACCCAAAACCCAGTTATGCATCATCGGGTGCCGGGTGGGTGTGGCCCATTGGGTGGGCATGGTTGCGGTGGGACTGGGTGGGACTAAAAAGTTCAATCAATTCCAACTTTGCAAGATTTTTTTTTCCCGCTAGAAGTTGAAATTGACTGATTGACTGAACCTTTTTTTTTTTGTACACGGTGGCGGAGGCCTAAAGCGAAAAGATTTTATAAAACCCAGCTGAAGGCGTAGGGCTGGGGTGACAGCGCACGTGCCCACAGAGAGGGCTCTGAGTGCTGCCTCTGGCACCCGTGCCATAGGTTCACCACCATTGCTCTATGCTTTCCCCCCTCCATTATCTAATTAATTTTGTTCTTTATTGTTAACTTACTGAAACATACACAGCCACCCACCCACAGGTACTTCATACAACTATTATATAGAATAGTTTATTTGGGAATCAAAAAACAAATGCCTCCGTAAATTAAAACTTTGGCATATTTTGGCTACACAGGGGCCTTTAAATTGCCTTTGCTGATTCGCCCAAGCTTTAATAAGCACAACTATGGTTGTTGTTGTTTTTTAATTGCAAAAAGGAAAACCTGAGATATCAGAAGGCTTTTGATTCTGGTGGCTGATAATCCAATCCAACATTCAATTTTGTGCATCTAATTATGAGAAAGCACAGCAACATAACAATAAAGCGGTGACCTGGCTTTGCAGAATTGAAGAGACATTCTGTGTATGTTCAGAGACCTTTTACACAACTTCAACTGAGTGATAAGACAAAGACTCTTTGTACCTGGTCCATTTGCTGACCTCTCCTTTGGCATCAAACTGGTAAACTGTCACTGCAGTACAATCCTAAACTTGTCCCCTGAAGTACTTAATTATCTTCTGAAGAGAGATTAACAAAAACTATTGGTAGTTCAATAGATGTAGTCACTCAGCCAATGAAATAGCCTCTTCACCAACAATAAATAAATCAATCTGAAAAAAAAAGTTTAGGCACTTAAAAAAATATATGGAGGAAAAGCAGCTGAAAAATTCCAAGTGGACTGTACTCAGCAGCATTTCAACAGCAAATAATGCAATCCTGACACTTCACCAGAACGTTCAAAAAGTAAATTGAATGGCAGCATGATTGCAGTGGTTCCAGTTATGTTAATTAGGTTGAATTCATGGTTCATTGATGCTGCAATTATGTTGCAAAGAAATGCTGCAAGCATGGTATCTCGTCCCAGTGCAGCCTGCTGAGTGTGCGGCCATTATTCTTCTTGTAGCAAAAACTCCATCCAAAGGAGATTATATGTTGTAGTTCACACTGATAAATAAAATATGCACTGGAAAAAAAAAGTGGTTAACACTATTCCATCTTGACAACTTATTTCTACTGCTGTAATACTGCAAACAAACGTTGGTATTGATTTTCAGGCCTTTTCTTTTTCAAGCAGAAGATTCTGTTTGATACTCTGAATACTCAACGTATGAATCACCACGATTATTCACTCCATTTCACACATAGAGTAACAGGCAAAAGAAAGTTACGTGTCCTTGTCCAAGGTGGCAGTGTAAATGGAAATGAAACACCATTACTTCCAGCATCTTCCCACTTCACCTCCTCCTAACATATAAATCAGATCTACCTAGGAGTTTCAGAACCCAATATGAAAAACTGATATGATCATTCAAAGGAAAGCATTACCCTTCAGTGAAGATATTCTGCTCATCTACTGATCCAAGGTGACCAAAACATTAAAATCTGAATTTTCTTAATTTTTCTAATTGCAATCTGGGATTCTTGCTTCAGTTCATTCCCTCTAACCAAACCAGGGATGTCAAACTCAATTTCGTTGAGGGCCACATCAGCATTGCGGTTGCCCTTGGGGGGGCTGGGTGGGTGCGCCCTACTGGGTGGGCGTGGATGGAGTGGGTGTGGCCTACTGGGTGGGCATGGCCAGCTCTACATCATTCACGTCAAGGATGCTGGTGGGGGCCTGGGAAGGAATGGGACAGATCTGAGGGTCTCTGGCAGAAAGGAATGGGACCAAGGAAGAGCCCAACAAGCCGGATATGTGAAGTAGGCGAGGGCCATTTGCTGGGCACTTCCAGGCAATGGTGCATTTTTTCATTCCTCACAAAGGGGTGACACCTCCCCAGCATGCACCCAGGGGGTGGGGCTGGCACAGCACGGGTTGGTTCCTCGCTGTTTCCAGACAGCCTTGTGGAGCTAAGACTGAATGCATTTCAGCATAGATGACCACCACAAAATTGTACATTGGCTCCTGGCCGGCCTGGGCCAGGGCCAAGGCAGCGGGGGCTGTTCCCTCACTGTTTCCAGGATGGCTTCGCGGGCCACATGAAACCACTTCGCGGGCTGCATCCAGCCCCCGGGCCTTGTGTTTGACATGTCTGAACTAAACAATTTAGTTAGCAGGTGTAATCCCGCTACACAGCTATTCAAAAGTGTACTTGATTTAGTCTCACATAAAATGATACAGAATGGTGACATACCAATATTTTTATTGTCTATATCTGATTTCTTTATTTGAGAATCAAAAGAAAGTGAGAGATCTAGCCTCATAAACTTTCTCTATGAAGAAAGCTAAAGGAATTTCCTTAGGGGAGAGGCATTTGAAGAGGGTGTCTAACCTTGGCCTCTTTAAGACATGTAGACTACAACTGCCAGAATTGCCCAGCCATTTCACATGTGGCTGGAGAATTCTGGGAGTTGAAGTCCACAAGTCTTAAAGTAGCCAAGGTTGGACACTCCTGTCTTACACCCTTGGAAAACCTCTAGGGGCAGAGGATTCAAAATCAAAGTATTCTTGTTTCCCCTTTTCTCCCAGAGACTAGGAGAAAAATTATGCCCTGGTACTGGTGTAGCTCATTTTCCACCTACTGAGGATAATTAATTCTTTTCCCCAGAAAAAGGATAAATACATTTTGCTTCATAATTGTAGAGCCAAATGAATTACACATACAGAATAAAATGTGAGAACAGGCGAACATGTCTTTCTCCAGAAATTCAATGGAATCATTATCCTTTCTGAACTGAAGAACTACTTGTCCTTGAATCTATGGTGAAGCTACACCATTAAAGTTCCACAATTCTAAAACATTCTGGAATCTGTTCTTTTTTGTTGTTGTGTTAACCAAAGATGGAAGATTAATATTAAGGATGAGAACCCACTGCTCATTAGCAGAACATTAGCAGAACTTCAGTTCTTGCCCTCTCCATTTAAAACAAATTCAGATGGCTAAATTGGAGAAACCCTTTCAGGAGACTTTGCCCAACCTATCCCAATTAGTAAGAATTCCCCACATGCTATCTTAATTTTTGCCTTCCAAAACTTTGTGCCTGAATAAGTCTTTTGGCAAACTTTAAAACCTGGCTACTCTTTTTGGATCAATTATCATTCAACTGTGGCTCTGGGATTTTTCTCATGGACCCAAGATGGCTAGGATAGCTTTTTATAAAAATGTAAGAATATTTAAAAAATGATAATGTACCTGTTTAAAACAGCGTAATGGGCCAGGAAGACATATCGAATCAGGCTTTACCTACACTGAAATATTCAGAAATAAGAAAGAGTCTTTGTATCATTACAGAAAATTCGCTCTGGACAGACAGACAAAGAGAAAAAAGTGTATCTTTTCAGTAAAATATATCTTTAAAAAAGTTCTTCGCTAAAATTAATATCTTTATTATAGAGTACAGATAGTCCTCACCTTACAACTTAGCAATTTTCATTGCTAAGCAACTATTGTTCAGTTAAGTGAGAGTTTTGCCCCATTTTACAAACTTTTTGCCACAGTTCTCAAGCGAAGCACTGCAGTTAAGTTAGTAACAGTTGTTAAGTGAATTTGGCTTCCCCATTGACTTTGCTTGTCAGGTGGTTACAATAAGTGATCACATGACCCTGGAACACTGTAAATATGAGCCAACTGGCAAGCAACCAAATTTTGATCAGGTGACCATGGGGATGCTGCAAAGGGCGTTAAGTGTAAAAAATTGGTCAATTTTTTAGTGCTGTTGTAACTTCTAACGGTCACTAAATGAATGGTTGTAAGTCAAGGACTACTTGTATTTGAAATTACCAGCTAAAATATAAACACCAAAGTGGTATATATCAATCCAGGGAAGCTTTGTTGCCTCTGTTCTAGATAGGAACTCATCCCAGTTTATATTCCAATGAAAAATCATTCTCAGTAGGACTTACTAGGCATGTAGAAAGAAAAGAAGGAATATAACATTTTAACATGTATTCACTGAATCAACCTCAGTTTCCACCTCACTACAAACTTATTGTCCTTCCATACTAAAATAATAGATTTGTAACAGCCTGTCCTAAAGATAACCACTTCCCACCCCATACTTATTACATTGCTTGAACACTGAAACATTTTTAACATAATACATTCACATGTATTTGATGTGATACTTTCCACATCATTACTGAAATATGATCGTTGAAATGTTTTTTTTCAGTTGCATAGAAATTTATCAAACCTCAGTGGTTTGAGAAAGTTATCTAAAAGGGGCTGGACTTTATCCCACTCAGGTCATGCCAGAGAACATACAAATTGAGATCCCAACACAAATGGTGTCAGTTTCATGCTGGCTGGGGAATTCTGAGAGTTGAAGTCCACAGGTTTTAAAGTCGCCAGGATAGGACCTCTTATCTACATTTATTGGTGACCGGAAACCTCTTATGGACTTTTGAAAAAGAAAACAAACTTGTGATTTTTGGTTTGATGATTAAATAGGGTGCATTGTAGAAAAAAAGAATAATGTGATGGAACTTTAGAGAGAGAGGGGTTAAAATGTATTTGTACTTAAAATTGCTGGAAAGAATATTGGAAGCCACTTCTTGGTATCTCTTTTTCTTTATTTTCTATTTTAGTTCAACTTTTCTTTTCTTGCACTTTTTGCTTTTTTCTTGACTTCCTGATTTTTCTTCTTCTTCCTTACCTTATATTAATTTGCAATAGTTTTTATCTTCTTCTTTAAAAGTTTTAATAAAAAAATTATATACCCAAAATGAAGCTTGAGGGG